>NC_084560.2:4835420-5105420 GCF_033978685.3 Nerophis lumbriciformis
GACATCTCATCCACTACCCGCTCGCCAGCGCACAAAGTCGAGGCCTACCGGGGGCACTTACAGCGGACGTACCAATATGCGTGGGCAAACGATGATATCTCTGCGCTGACTGCCTCCAATCTGCTGAAGAAGTACGCCGAAAAGTACTCTGGGATCCTGGAAGGCCCGAATGAAAGAGCCCTTCTCTGTTCCTACACTGAAGGCACGGCCGGACTCTTGAACGGACGCAAGTCAGAGAATGAGCCCTGGCAGGAGGGGATTTACCCGATGAACTGTGCTCCAGATGTTATATCTGTGAGCAAAGCCGGAATGACAGCTGCCCTACCCCCTACAGATGTGTCAGCTAGCATCGGCAGCTCCCCGGGGGTGCCGAGCAGCTTGTCTGAGCCGAGCTATTCCAGCAGTAACTGCGGGAGTCACACGGCCACGACTCTCCACTCTGGCCTTTCCTCTCAGGAATACAGCGCAAACTACAACGGCTCCTACCTGCATTCTAGTTACAGTGGTCAGACCACCCCGGCCCTCCCTTCCCCGCACCCTTCCCCTTTGCACAGCGCTGGGCTCTTACAGCCTCCTCCCCCCACCTTAGTACCGAGCTACAATGGCGGGTCTCCAAACCTTCCCAGCTACAATTATCCTCCGACAGGGTACGCCTCTCAGACGGCTGTCGGCCCTGGTTACAGCCCTGGGGGAGCGCCCCCTCCTTCTGCTTATCTGCCTTCTGGTATCGCAGCCCCCACACCAATCCCTCCCTCCGCACTGCCTGGCTACACCTACCAGTCCCACAATCACACGGCAATTGCCCCGGCACCTTTGAACGGGAGCGCATCCAACTCGTTAAAACGAAAGGCTTTCTACATGAGCGGACATGGGGAGGTGGACTCTAACTACGGTGAATTCAACTACAACCAGCGCTCCTCTCACAGTCCCATGTACAGACTAGCCGACAGCAGTGTCTCCGACTCGACCAGGGGCAATGGCTTTGACAGAAATGCCGAGGCCTCCTCTTTAGCTTTCAAGACGACCAAACAGACAATACCTTCTGATCAGCAAAGAAAATTCAGCATACACTCAAGCGGGGCGCTAACTCCCCCGTCCTTCGGATCGACCAAAAGCTCTGTGGATGAGACCTACAGTAAGTTCGGATCCCCCATTTTGAGCGAACAAAGCGAAGAGCACAGACAGCACCTGCCTCATTCCCTAACAGGGCCTGATATCGCTACTCCTACCTCGTCCATCCATGCTGCTGAGGAGCAACTGAAGAACAGTGATCCAAACCTGGTGGACATGGTGACGGCAGAAATCCTTCAGCAGTGCCCTCCAATGGACTGGAGTGACATTGCCGGACTGGATATGGCCAAAGCGGCCATCAAGGAAGAGATATTGTGGCCCATATTAAGGCCAGACATGTTCAGTGGACTTCACACATTACCTCGTAACCTTCTTTTATTTGGACCTCAGGGATCGGGTAGAACGCTGTTGGCTCGCTGCATGGCCAGCCAGCTGGGGGCCGCCTTCTTGCGGCTCAGCAGCTCAGCTCTGGTGACCAAGTGGTTGGTCGAGGGGGACAAAATCATCCAGGCTTCTTTCCTCGTGGCCCGCTGTCGCCAGCCAGCGGTCGTGTTCATCAGCGAGGTGGACCTCCTCCTGTCGGCCCAGCTCAGCGAGGACAGCCCAGTGAGTCGACTGAAGGCCGAGCTACTCATGCAACTTGATAGTATTTTGTCCTCTGCCGAGGACCACGTTCTGGTGGTCTGCTCCACCAGTAAGCCAGAAGAGATTCCGGAGTCCCTAAGGAGGTACTTTACCAAGCGATTGCTCATCCCCTTACCCGATGGGACGGCACGACACCAGATAATCAGCCAAGTGCTCTCGCAACACAACTACTGTCTCAGTGACAAGGAGATGTCATTACTGGTTCAGAGGACAGAGGGCTTTTCAGGACTCGACGTGGTTCAGCTTTGTCAGGAAGCCGTGGTCGGTGCTCTGCACGGCGTTCCCGCTTCCGACCTGTCAGCCATCCATCCGAGGCAAATGAGGCCGGTCTCCTTTCAAGACTTTGACAATATATTTTGTAAATTCCAGCCCAGCATATCACAAAAAGAACTCGACACGTACACGGAGTGGAATAAAATGTTTGGTTGTAATCAGTGAAAGGTGATCGAGTGATCCAGAACTTGGCTGGAAGAGTCCCAAACACTCTTGATGTGTTCAAGGGTTTTTGTCTTGGACAATTGATCAATTGTCAATATGTACATGGTCCGAGTTACCGTCTGTGCTCGCTAAACGACGTGTACAGGCTCCTCCTTTTTGTATATACATATATATATATATGTATATATATATATGACTATACTATTCTGATTTAGTTGCTATCAAGTGCCTGAGGTGGTGCTGTTTAAGTTGTCTTTTTTTGCCTCACAATCTCCATTGGTGACATGTGCTAAAAGTGCGTTCAAAACAAGGAAAACAAGCTTTAAAAAACGAGACAAAAAAACCCGCTTTCTCCTTCCCGTTAGAACAGCAATGTCTGTCGTGTGCTCTCTGTGAATGGTTACTTTCAGCTAACTTAAATAAATGGCTATGGTTTTAGCCGCCATATTTTCTACGTGTAAATGATTTGCTTACAAAAGAAAGGAAACATTTGCATATTTTGACTCCCGTCGGTCGAGCGAGATACGAGTTGATTTCACCTTTTCCTGTAGATACGACTCCGGGGTGAGTTCCTTTACCGCCTGGCTTCACTTTACTATGTAATCGTTGTTGGTTGTATTTCAGTGTTTGAGCTACGTGTACAATTACACAATTCAATGTGGATTCTTTTGACTACTCAGGACAGGGATTATGGTTTTAAGATCAGGAGGTGCGTAGCCCGGCTGACTTTTCAGTTCATACCAACGTTTACGCTTTAGCTGGAAATGACACAAGAAGGTAGCCTACACATTATTTGACATAGAAATATACACATATGGTGTCTGTGGATGTCCTCATTCATCAGGTTCTTCTGTCGATCGGAACCGGACTGTTGGGTTTGACTTGGAATATGTTTCGACTTTCATCTGGGAAAACCTCATCACTTCATGCTCATAGACTTAGATTTAATGAACTAGATCTGACCTAGTCTGGACTATCCATCCATCCATCCATTTTCTACCGCTTATTCCCTTTGGGGTCGCGGGGGGCGCTGGAGCCTATCTCAGCTACAATCGGGCGGAAGGCGGGGTACACCCTGGACAAGTCGCCACCTCATCGCAGGGCCAACACAGATAGACAGACAACATTCACACTCACATCCACACACTAGGGCCAATTTAGTGTTGCCAATCAACTTATCCCCAGGTGCATGTCTGGACTAGATCTGACCAATCTAGTCTGAACCATATATGTAGTTTGGATTAAATCTGACCTATGTAGTCTGGAACAGATCTGACCAATCTAGTCTGGACCAGATCTGACCAATCTAGTCTGGATTAAATCTGACCTATCTAGTCTGGACCAGATCTGACCAATCTAGTCTGCACCAGATCTGACTAATTTAGTCTGGACTAGATTCATGATGTGAAGCGACTGGGATGAGAATCAACACCTCCAAGTCCAAGTCCATGGTTCTCGCCCGGAAAAGGGTGGGGTGCCATCTCCGGGTTGGGGAGGAGATCTCGCCCCAAGTAGAGGAGTTCAAGTACCTCGGAGTCTTGTTCACAAGTGAGGGAAGAGTGGATTGTGAGATCGACAGGCGGATCGGTGCGGCGTCTTCAGTAATGCGGACGCTGTATCGATCCGTTGTGGTGAAGAAGGAGCTGAGCCGGAAGGCAAAGCTCTCAATTTACCGGTCGATCTACGTTCCCATCCTCACCTACGGTCATGAGCTTTGGGTTATGACCGAAAGGACAAGATCACGGGTACTGAAATGAGTTTCCTCCGCCGGGTGGCGGGGCTCTCCCTTAGAGATAGGGTGAGAAGCTCTGCCATCCGGGGGGAGCTCAAAGTAAAGCCGCTGCTCCTCCACATGGAGAGAAGCCAGATGAGGTGGTTCGGGCATCTGTTCAGGATGGCACCCGAACGCCTCCCTAGGGAGGTGTTTAGGGCACGTCCGACCGGTAGGAGGCCGCGGGGAAGACCCAGGACACGTTGGGAAGACTATGTCTCCCGGCTGGCCTGGGAACGCCTCGGGGTCCCACAGGAAGAGCTGGACGAAGTGGCTGGGGAGAGGGAAGTCTGGGCTTCCCTGCTTAGGCTGCTGCCCCCGCGACCCGACCTCCGATAAGCGGAAGAAGATGGATGGATGGATGGATAGATTCATGATATTTTCATCATAGATTTAGATTGTTCAGATTTAGTGTAGTCTAAGATTGGTCTAATATAGTAAAACTAAATCTGTCAATCTAGTCTGGATTAAATTTATAATATTTTCATCATAGACTTAGATTGTTAAATTTAGTCTAGTCTTGGATTGGTCAAATCTAGTCAAAACTCGCTCTGTCAATCTAGTCCAAACTAAACCTGACCAATATAGTCTGGAATAGATCTAAGATATGTTCATCATAAATTTGCATTGGTCAGATCTGGTCTAGACTAGATTGATCTGATGTAGTCTTAGCTAGATCTGACCAAACTAGTCTGGACCACATCTGGCCAATCTAGCCTGTATTAAATCTGACCTATTTAGTCTGGAACAGATCTGACCTATCTAGTCTGGACCAGATTTGACCAATCTAGTCTGGATTAAATCTGACCTATCTAGTCTGGACCAGATCTGACCAATCTAGTCTGCACCAGATCTGACTAATTTAGTCTGGACTAGATTCATGATATTTTTATCATAGATTTAGATTGTTCAGATTTAGTGTAGTCTAAGATTGGTCTAATATAGTAAAACTAAATCTGTCAATCTAGTCTGGATTAAATTTATAATATGTTCATCATAGATTTAGATTGTTAAATTTAGTCTAGTCTTGGATTGGTCAAATCTAGTCAAAACTCGCTCTGTCAATCTAGTCCAAACTAGACCTGACCAATATAGTCTGGACTACATCCATGATATGTTTATCATAAATTTGCATTGGTCAGATCTGGTCTAGACTAGATTGATCAGATGTAGTCTTAGCTAGATCTGACCAAACTAGTCTGGACCACATCTGGCCAATCTAGCCTGTATTAAATCTGACCTATTTAGTCTGGAACAGATCTGACCAATCTAGTCTGGACCAGATCTGACCAATCTAGTCTGGATTAAATTTGACCTATCTAGTCTGGACCAGATCTGACCAATCTAGTCTGCACCAGATCTGACTAATTTAGTCTGGACTAGATTCATGATATTTTTATCATAGATTTAGATTGTTCAGATTTAGTGTAGTCTAAGATTGGTCTAATATAGTAAAACTAAATCTGTCAATCTAGTCTGGATTAAATTTATAATATTGTCATCATAGTCTTAGATTGTTAAATTTAGTCTAGTCTTGGATTGGTCAAATCTAGTCAAAACTCGCTCTGTCAATCTAGTCCAAACTAGACCTGACCAATATAGTCTGGACTAGATCTATGATATGTGTATCATACATTTGCATTGGTCAGATCTGGTCTGGACTAGATTGATCAGATGTAGTCTTAGCTAGATCTGACCAAACTAGTCTGGACCAGATCTGGCCAATCCAGCCTGTATTAAATCTGACCTATATAGTCTGGAACAGATCTGACCAATCTAGTCTGGACCAGATCTGACCAATCTAGCTGGGACCAGATCCGACCAATTTAATCGGGACTAGATTTACTATATTTTCATCATTGACTTAGACTGTTCAGATTTAGTCTAGTCTTATATTGATCAGATCTTGTAAAACCAGAGCTGGCAATCTAGTCTGGACTAGATCTATGATATTTTCATCATAGATTTACATTGGTCAGGTCTGGTCCAGACTAGATAGATCAGATGTAGTCTTGGCTAGACCTAGGTCTATGAGCCCAAAGTGACGACGTAGGAACATCTTCCAAGACTGGAACAGACAGTCTATTGAAGGTCCTGAGAACACAAATAGAGCCCAACTTTAAAAACTAATAACCTTTAGAGTTCAACCAAATGTTCTGGAAAAATGTTCCTTAAATGTCAAAAAGTCTAAATTGGTATCTATTCACAATACAAGAATATGAAATGTTCTAAAGCCCCGCCCCCTTCCAATAAAGATACATAGTCTGGATTCTAAAATGTTCAAAGTTTTCATCTTTTCTTGTTTTATTTTCCAGGAGAACCAATCGCAATGAAACCATGATTTTCCTTTTTGAGACGTTCTCACGGTCACCTTACAGCCGGGTGACAGAAGGCCCAGTCGGGACTCATTCACGGCCTCACAGACAGTCGTCAATGAAGGAATTGTTGCAAAATGCAACTTTCCCTCACTCGGGTGACCGTCTCCCGGTCTGGATTTCCCCCCAAATGAACGCGGAGTAGTTCTCAGACAGCCTCAACCTTCTTGTGTCATTTCCAAGAACTGCAAAGGTACCTCTCATTCGGAACTGTCCGAGTCCAACATTACACACCAGACTTCCATCTGAAACTGTATCTGCAAAGCGCGTACGGCCGGAATACCTCAGAAAGTGCGACGGTTCCTTACAAAGAATGTATCTTCTGAGACCAAACGCCCTCTGTTTGTCTGAAATGGATTATGGTATTAAGATGGCAGATTTCCCTTTCAACAGAAAGGTACGGTTTGCGTTCCTTGAGTTCTTGCCTCCAGCTAATTCTGTCGTTATTTCCAAAGCGCTATCGCGGTGAAAATCATAGGCCATGATTTCCGTCTCTTAGTTTGAGGGCTCAGCTGTACGTCTCACCAGGAGCGCTGAGCGGAATTCCAAAATAGGTTCGGGGGTTGAGAGAGAGAAACAGGAGAGAGAAGAAAAAAAAAAGGGCCTGGGGCCATTTCATTCCACCCTGCTGCTGTTTTATCATTAATGGAAGCCAAGGATTATAGATCTCCAAGTCGTCTTCTACCTCACTTGGTTCTCTGGCAAAGACAAATATTTGCTTTGTGTGTGCAAAATGTAAAAGCTTTACCATTTGATCGCGACGATACCACACGACTGACTGGGGTTTTGTCACAAATGTTTATGGAAGACACGCCTTGTCTCGGTCTATAACTCAAACATCTGCACCCCTTTGACTGGAGGGCGAGTGGCAAGATGTGACAGAGTGTTATTTTTACTCCTTTATTTATATCTGTGTGTTGTCATTAGTCGCCGCATAGATCCAAAACCGGCGGAGGAGCAAAGAGAAGGTGTGACAAGTGGATTTGAATGTATGAAGTCCTCCGACCCGGGAACAGCAACAACTGTAAACAACGTTTTGAAAAGCAGCCGAATTATTTGATCAGAGATTGTTTCTTTTCCCCCGACAGTCTGTTTGGGATTAGAGTCCTGTTTGATGGTACGAGAACCGTCTTTATTTGAAGGGACAATGCACAGAGACGTGAAGCTAAAGACCGATACACTATATTGCCAATTGTGTTTGGCCACCCGTCCAAAGGATGAGAACCAGGACCAGGTGTCCTAATCACTTGACCCGACCACAGGTGTATAAAGTCAAGCACTTAGGCATGGAGACTGTTTCTACAAACATTTCAATCAATCAATCAATCAATGTTTACTTATAGAGCCCTAAATCACGAGTGTCTCAAAGGGCTGCACAAGCCACAACGACATCCTGGGCTCAGATCCCACATCAGGGCAACAACAAACTTAACCCAATGGGATGACAATGAGGAACCTTGGAGGGGACCGCAGGGCGACCGGGGCAATGGACGTCGAGTTGATCTAGCATAATATTGCGAGAGTCCAGTCCATAGTCGATCTAACATAATAGTGAGAGTCCAGTCCATAGTGGGGCCAGCAGGAGATAACCTTGAGCGGGGACAGGTCAGAAGCGCAGAAACGACCCCAAATGATGCACGGATGAGTGGTCCACCCTGGGTTCTGACTTTGGACTGCTAGCGCTTCATCTGTGGTCACCGAATCTGTGCCCCCCCCCCCCTCAGAAAAGAAACCGCAGATCAACCGGGCGACCGGTGCAATGGACGTCGAGTGGATCTAGCATAATAGTGTGAGAGTCCAGTCCATAGTGGATCTAGCATAATATTGTGAGAGTCCAGTCCATAGTGGATCTAACATAATAGTGTGAGAGTCCAGTCCATAGTCGATCTAACATAATAGTAAGAGTCCAGTCCATAGTGGGGCCAGCAGGAGATCATCTTGAGCGGGGACAGGTCAGCAGCGCAGAAACGACCCCAAATGATGGACCTGGGTCCACCCTAGGTCCTGACTTTGGACAGCTAGCGCGTCATCAGTGATCACAGAATCTGTCCCCACCCCCCTCAGAAAAGAAACCGCAGATCAACCGGGTGACCGGTGCAATGGACGTCGAGTGGATCTAGCATAATAGTGTGGGAGTCCAGTCCATAGTGGATCTAGCATAATATTGTGAGAGTCCAGTCCATAGTGGATCTAACATAATAGTGTGAGAGTCCAGTCCATAGTCGATCTAACATAATAGTGAGAGTCCAGTCCATAGTGGGGCCAGCAGGAGATCATCTTGAGCGGGGACAGGTCAGCAGCGCAGAAACGACCCCAAATGATGCACGGATGAGTGGTCCACCCTGGGTCCTGACTTTGGACAGCTAGCGCGTCATCTGTGATCACAGAATCTGTGCCCCCCCCCCCCCTCAGAAAAGAAACCGCAGATCAACCGGGCGACCGGTGCAATGGACGTCGAGTGGATCTAGCATAATAGTGTGAGAGTCCAGTCCATAGTGGATCTAGCATAATATTGTGAGAGTCCAGTCCATAGTGGATCTAACATAATAGTGTGAGAGTCCAGTCCATAGTGGATCTAACATAATATTGTGAGAGTCCAGTCCATAGTGGATCTAGCATAATATTGTGAGAGTCCATTCCATAGTGGATCTAACAAAATAGTGTGAGAGTCCAGTCCATAGTCGATCTAACATAATAGTGAGAGTCCAGTCCATAGTGGGACCAGCAGGAGATCATCTTGAGCGGGGACAGGTCAGCAGCGCAGAAACGACCCCAAATGATGCACGGATGAGTGGTCCACCCTGGGTCCTGACTTTGGACAGCTAGCGCCACATCTGTGGTCACTGAATCTGTGTCCCCCCCACCCCTTCAGAAAAGAAACCACAGATCAACCGGGCGACCAGTGCAATGGACGTCGAGTGGATCTAGCATGATAGTGTGAGAGTCCAGTCCATAGTGGAACTAACATAATAGTGTGAGAGTCCAGTCCATAGTCGATCTAACATAATAGTAAGAGTCCAGTCCATAGTGGGGCCAGCAGGAGATCATCTTGAGCAGGGACAGGTCAGCAGCGCAGAAACGACCCCAAATGATGCACGGATGAGTGGTCCACCCTGGGTCCTGACTTTGGACAGCAAGCGCTTCATCTGTGGTCACCGAATCTGTGCCACCCTTCAGAAAATAAACCGCAGATCAATCGGGCGACCGGTGCAATGGACGTCGAGTGGATCTAGCATGATAGTGTGAGAGTCCAGTCCATAGTTGATCTAACATAATAGTGTGAGAGTCCAGTCCATAGTCGATCTAACATAATAGTGAGAGTCCAGTCCATAGTGGGACCAGCAGGAGATCATCTTGAGCGGGGACAGGTCAGCAGCGCAGAAACGACCCCAAATGATGCACGGATGAGTGGTCCACCCTGGGTCCTGACTTTGGACAGCAAGCGCTTCATCTGTGGTCACCGAATCTGTGCCCCCCCCCCCTCAGAAAGGAAACCGCAGATCAACCGGGCGACCGGTGCAATGGACGTCGAGTGGATCTAGCATAATAGTGTGAGAGTCCAGTCCATAGTGGAACTAACATAATAGTGTGAGAGTCCAGTCCATAGTGGATCTAACATAATAGTGTGAGAGTCCAGTCCATAGTCGATCTAACATAATAGTGAGAGTCCAGTCCATAGTGGAACTAACATAATAGTGTGAGAGTCCAGTCCATAGTCGATCTAACATAATAGTGAGAGTCCAGTCCATAGTGGGGCCAGCAGGAGATCATCTTGAGCGGGGACAGGTCAGCAGCGCAGAAACGACCCCAAATGATGCACGGATGAGTGGTCCACCCTGGGTCCTGACTTTGGACAGCTAGCGCTTCATCTGTGGTCACTGAATCTGTGCCCCACCTCAGAAAAGAAACCGCAGATCAACCGGGCGACCGGTGCAATGGACGTCGAGTGGATCTAGCATGATAGTGTGAGAGTCCAGTCCATAGTGGATCTAGCATAATATTGTGAGAGTCCAGTCCATAGTGGATCTAACATAATAGTGTGAGAGTCCAGTCCATAGTCGATCTAACATAATAGTGGGAGTCCAGTCCATAGTGGGGCCAGCAGGAGATCATCTTGAGCGGGGACAGGTCAGCAGCACAGAAACGACCCCAAATGATGCACGGATGAGTGGTCCACCCTGGGTCCTGACTTTGGACAGTTAGCGCGTCATCTGTGATCACAGAATCTGTGCCCCCCCCCCCCTCAGAAAAGAAACCGCAGATCAACCGGGCGACCGGTGCAATGGACGTCGAGTGGATCTAGCATAATAGTGTGAGAGTCTAGTCCATAGTGGATCTAGCATAATATTGTGAGAGTTCAGTCCATAGTGGATCTAACATAATAGTGTGAGAGTCCAGTCCATAGTCGATCTAACATAATAGTGGGAGTCCAGTCCATAGTGGGGCCAGCAGGAGATCATCTTGAGCGGGGACAGGTCAGCAGCGCAGAAACGACCCCAAATGATGCACGGATTAGTGGTCCACCCTAGGTCCTGACTTTGGACAGCTAGCGCATCATCTGTGATCACAGAATCTGTGGCCCCCCCTCAGAAAAGAAACCGCAGATCAACCGGGCGACCGGTGCAATGGACGTCGAGTGGATCGAGCATAATAGTGTGAGAGTCCAGTCCATAGTGGATCTAACATAATATTGTGAGAGTCCAGTCCATAGTGGATCTAACACAATAGTGTGAGAGTCCAGTCCATAGTGGATCTAGCACAATATTGTGAGAGTCCAGTCCATAGTGGATCTAGCATAATATTGTGAGAGTCCAGTCCATAGTGGATCTAACATAATAGTGTGAGAGTCCAGTCCATAGTGGATCTAGCATAATATTGTGAGAGTCCAGTCCATAGTGGATCTAACATAATATTGTGAGAGTCCAGTCCATAGTGGATCTAGCATAATATTGTGAGAGTCCAGTCCATAGTGGATCTAACATAATAGTGTGAGAGTCCAGTCCATAGTGGATCTAGCATAATATTGTGAGAGTCCAGTCCATAGTGGATCTAACATAATATTGTGAGAGTCCAGTCCATAGTGGATCTAACATAATAGTGTGAGAGTCCAGTCCATAGTGAATCTAACATAATAGTGTGAGAGTCCAGTCCATAGTGGATCTAACATAATATTGTGAGAGTCCAGTCCATAGTGGATCTAACATAATAGTGTGAGAGTCCAGTCCATAGTGGATCTAACATAATATTGTGAGAGTCCAGTCCATAGTCGATCTAACATAATAGTAAGAGTCCAGTCCATAGTGGGGCCAGCAGGAGATCATCTTGAGCGGGGACAGGTCAGCATCGCAGAAACGACCCCAAATGATGCACGGATGAGTGGTCCACCCTGGGTCCTGACTTTGGACAGCAAGCGCTTCATCTGTGGTCACCGAATCTGTGCCCCCCCCCCCTCAGAAAAGAAACCGCAGATCAACCGGGCGACCGGTGCAATGGACGTCGAGTGGATCTAGCATAATAGTGTGAGAGTCCAGTCCATAGTGGATCTAACATAATAGTGTGAGAGTCCAGTCCATAGTGGATCTAACATAATATTGTGAGAGTCCAGTCCATAGTGGATCTAACATAATAGTGTGAGAGTCCAGTCCATAGTCGATCTAACATAATAGTAAGAGTCCAGTCCATAGTGGGGCCAGCAGGAGATAATCTTGAGCGGGGACAGGTCAGAAGCGCAGAAACGACCCCAAATGATGCACGGATGAGTGGTCCACCCTGGGTCCTGACTTTGGACAGCTAGCGCATCATCTGTGGTCACTGAATCTGTGCCCCCCCCGCCCCCTCAGAAAAGAAACCACAGATCAACCGGGCGACCGGTGCAATGGACGTCGAGTGGATCTAGCATGATAGTGTGAGAGTCCAGTCCATAGTGGAACTAACATAATAGTGTGAGAGTCCAGTCCATAGTCGATCTAACATAATAGTAAGAGTCCAGTCCATAATGGGGCCAGCAGGAGATCATCTTGAGCGGGGACAGGTCAGCAGCGCAGAAACGACCCCAAATGATGCACGGATGAGTGGTCCACCCTGGGTCCTGACTTTGGACAGCTAGTGCTTCATCTGTGGTCACCGAATCTGTGTGTCCCCCCCCCCCAGAAAAGAAATCACAGATCAACCGGGCGACCGGTGCAATGGACGTCGAGTGGATCTAGCATAATAGTGTGAGAGTCCAGTCCATAGTGGATCTAACATAATATTGTGAGAGTCCAGTCCATAGTGGATCTAACATAATATTGTGAGAGTCCAGTCCATAGTGGATCTAACATAATAGTGAGAGTCCAGTCCATAGTGGGGCCAGCAGGAGATCATCTTGAGCGGGGACAGGTCAGCAGCGCAGAAACGACCCCAAATGATGCACGGATGAGTGGTCCACCCTGGGTCCTGACTTTGGACAGCTAGCGCTTCATCTGTGGTCACTGAATCTGTGCCCCACCTCAGAAAAGAAACCGCAGATCAACCGGGCGACCGGTGCAATGGACGTCGAGTGGATCTAGCATAATATTGCAAGAGTCCAGTCCATAGTGAATCTAACATAACAGTGAGAGTCCAGTCCATAGTGGATCTAACATAATAGTGGGAGTCCAGTCCATAGTGGGGCCAGCAGGAGATCATCTTGAGCGGGGACAGGTCAGCAGCGCAAAAACGACTCCAAATGATGCACGGATTAGTGGTCCACCCTAGGTCCTGACTTTGGACAGCTAGCGCGTCATCTGTGATCACAGAATCTGTCCCCACCCCCCTCAGAAAAGAAACCGCAGATCAACCGGGCGACCGGTGCAATGGACGTCGAGTGGATCTAGCATAATAGTGTGGGAGTCCAGTCCATAGTGGATCTAGCATAATATTGTGAGAGTCCAGTCCATAGTGGATCTAACATAATAGTGTGAGAGTCCAGTCCATAGTCGATCTAACATAATAGTGAGAGTCCAGTCCATAGTGGGGCCAGCAGGAGATCATCTTGAGCGGGGACAGGTCAGCAGCGCAGAAACGACCCCAAATGATGCACGGATTAGTGGTCCACCCTGGGTCCCGACTTTGGACAGCTAGCGCTTCATCTGTGGTCACTGAATCTGTGCCCCACCTCAGAAAAGAAACCGCAGATCAACCGGGAGACCGGTGCAATGGACGTCGAGTGGATCTAGCATGATAATGTGAGAGTCCAGTCCATAGTGGATCTAACATAATATTGTGAGAGTCCAGTTCATAGTGGATCTAACATAATAGTGTGAGAGTCCAGTCCATAGTCGATCTAACATAATAGTGGGAGTCCAGTCCATAGTGGGGCCAGCAGGAGATCATCTTGAGCGGGGACAGGTCAGCAGCGCAGAAACGACCCCAAATGATGCACGGATGAGTGGTCCACCCTGGGTCCTGACTTTGGACAGCTAGCGCATCATCTGTGGTCACTGAATCTGTGCCCCCCCCGCCCCCTCAGAAAAGAAACCACAGATCAACCGGGCGACCGGTGCAATGGACGTCGAGTGGATCTAGCATGATAGTGTGAGAGTCCAGTCCATAGTGGAACTAACATAATAGTGTGAGACTCCAGTCCATAGTCGATCTAACATAATAGTAAGAGTCCAGTCCATAGTGGGGCCAGCAGGAGATCATCTTGAGCGGGGACAGGTCAGCAGCGCAGAAACGACCCCAAATGATGCACGGATGAGTGGTCCACCCTGGGTCCTGACTTTGGACAGCTAGCGCGTCATCTGTGATCACAGAATCTGTGCCCCCCCCCCCCTCAGAAAAGAAACCGCAGATCAACCGGGCGACCGGTGCAATGGACGTCGAGTGGATCTAGCATAATAGTGTGAGAGTCCAGTCCATAGTGGATCTAGCATAATATTGTGAGAGTCCAGTCCATAGTGGAACTAACATAATAGTGTGAGAGTCCAGTCCATAGTCGATCTAACATAATAGTGAGAGTCCAGTCCATAGTGGGGCCAGCAGGAGATCATCTTGAGCGGGGACAGGTCAGCAGCGCAGAAACGACCCCAAATGATGCACGGATGAGTGGTCCACCCTGGGTCCTGACTTTGGACAGCTAGTGCTTCATCTGTGGTCACCGAATCTGTGCCCCCCTTCAGAAAATAAACCGCAGATCAATCGGGCGACCGGTGCAATGGACGTCGAGTGGATCTAGTATAATAGTGAGAGTCCAGTCCATAATGGATCTAACATAATATTGTGAGAGTCCAGTCCATAGTGGATCTAGCATAATATTGTGAGAGTCCAGTCCATAGTCGATCTAACATAATAGTGAGAGTCCAGTCCATAGTGGATCTAGCATAATATTGTGAGAGTCCAGTCCATAGTGGATCTAACATAATAGTGTGAGAGTCCAGTCCATAGTCGATCTAACATAATAGTAAGAGTCCAGTCCATAGTGGGGCCAGCAGGAGATCATCTTGAGCGGGGACAGGTCAGCAGCGCATAAACGACCCCAAATGATGCACGGATGAGTGGTCCACCCTGGATCCTGACTTTGGACAGCTAGCGCGTCATCTGTGATCACAGAATCTGTGCCCCCCCCCCTCAGAAAAGAAACCGCAGATCAACCGGGCGACCGGTGCAATGGACGTCGAGTGGATCTAGCATAATAGTGTGAGAGTCCAGTCCATAGCGGATCTAACATAATATTGTGAGAGTCCAGTCCATAGTGGATCTAACATAATAGTGTGAGAGTCCAGTCCATAGTCGATCTAACATAATAGTAAGAGCCCAGTCCATAGTGGGGCCAGCAGGAGATCATCTTGAGCGGGGACAGATCAGCAGCGCAGAAACGACCCCAAATGATGCACGGATGAGTGGTCCACCCTGGGTCCCGACTTTGGACAGCTAGCGCTTCATCTGTGGTCACTGAATCTGTGCCCCACCTCAGAAAAGAAACCGCAGATCAACCGGGCGACCGGTGCAATGGACGTCGAGTGGATCTAGCATAATAGTGTGAGAGTCCAGTCCATAGTGGATCTAACATAATATTGTGAGAGTCCAGTCCATAGCGGATCTAACATAATATTGTGAGAGTCCAGTCCATAGCGGATCTAAAATAATATTGTGAGAGCCCAGTCCATAGTGGATCTAACATAATAGTGAGAGTCCAGTCCATAGTGGGGCCAGCAGGAGATCATCTTGAGCGGGGACAGGTCAGCAGCGCAGAAACGACCCCAAATGATGCACGGATTAGTGGTCCACCCTAGGTCCTGACTTTGGACAGCTAGCGCATCATCTGTGATCACAGAATCTGTGGGCCCCCCTCAGAAAAGAAACCGCAGATCAACCGGGCGACCGGTGCAATGGACGTCGAGTGGATCGAGCATAATAGTGTGAGAGTCCAGTCCATAGTGGATCTAACATAATATTGTGAGAGTCCAGTCCATAGTGGATCTAACACAATAGTGTGAGAGTCCAGTCCATAGTGGATCTAGCATAATATTGTGAGAGTCCAGTCCTTAGTGGATCTAGCATAATATTGTGAGAGTCCATTCCATAGTGGATCTAACAAAATAGTGTGAGAGTCCAGTCCATAGTCGATCTAACATAATAGTGAGAGTCCAGTCCATAGTGGGGCCAGCAGGAGATCATCTTGAGCGGGGACAGGTCAGCAGCGCAGAAACGACCCCAAATGATGCACGGATGAGTGGTCCACCCTGGGTCCTGACTTTGGACAGCTAGCGCAACATCTATGGTCACTGAATCTGTGCCCCCCCGCCCCCTCAGAAAAGAAACCACAGATCAACCGGGCGACTGGTGCAATGGACGTCGAGTGGATCTAGCATGATAGTGTGAGAGTCCAGTCCATAGTGGATCTAACATAATATTGTGAGAGTCCAGTCCATAGTGGATCTAACATAATATTGTGAGAGTCCAGTCCATAGTGGATCTAACATAATATTGTGAGAGTCCAGTCCATAGTGGATCTAACATAATAGTGTGAGAGTCCAGTCCATAGTGGATCTAATATAATATTGTGAGAGTCCAGTCCGTAGTCGATCTAACATAATAGTGAGAGTCCAGTCCATAGTGGGGCCAGCAGGAGATCATCTTGAGCGGGGACAGGTCAGCAGCGCAGAGACGTCCCCAACTGATGCACATATGAGTGGTCCACCCTGGGTCCCGACTTTGGACAGCTAGCGCCTCATCTGTGATCACGGAATATGTGCCCTCCCTCAGAAAAGAAACCGCAGATCAACCTGGCGACCGGTGCAATGGACGTCGAGTGGATCTAACATAATATTGTGAGAGTCCAGTCCATAGTGGATCTAACATATTATTGTGAGAGTCCAGTCCATAGTGGATCTAGCATAATATTGTGAGAGTCCAGTCCATAGTGGATCTAACATAATATTGTGAGAGTCCAGTCCATAGTGGATCTAACATAATAGTAAGAGTCCAGTCCATAGTGGGGCCAGCAGGAGATCATCTTGAGCGGGGACAGGTCAGCAGCGCAGAGACGTCCCCAACTGATGCACATATGAGTGGTCCACCCTGGGTCCCGACTTTGGACAGCTAGCGCGTCAACTGTGGTCACCGAATCTGTGAATCTTTTTTGTAATCTGCGAAAGAATGGGCCGCGCTCAGTGAAGAGTTTGGGAACAACAGCAACTCAGCCGCCAAGTGGTAGGCCACGTAAACTGACAGAGAGGTCAGCATAGTGCAAAGGCTTTCTGCACAGTCACTTGCTACGTCATGTGACCTTCCATTCAGCCCACGTACAGTACGCAGAGAGCTTCATGGCCGATCAGCTCAATCTAAGCCATACATCACCAAGTCCAATGCAAAGCGTGGGATGCAGTGGTGTAAAGGACATCACCACCGGACTCTAGAGCAGTGGAGACGCCTTCTCTGGACTGATGAATCACACTTTTCCATCTGGCAACCTGATGGACCGGTCTGGGTTTGGAGGTTGCCGGGAAAACGCTACATTTCGGACTGCATTGCACCGAGTGTGAAATTTGGTGGAGGAGGAATTATGGTGTGGGGTTGGAAGGAAGTGAAAGGAACTTTGAATGCTCCAGGATACCAAAACATTTTGGACAAGTCCATGGGATGGCACTTCAAGTTCATATGTGAGTAAATACTTTTGGCAATATAGTGTATGTCTTGCACCAGATTATAGCTAATATCCATCTGCAGTCCCCCGTTACCTAAGTTCTTAAGTTGGATCATTTCAACCTTCCAGAGTCTGCAAGTGGGCTCTGGTGCGCTTCAGTTCTCGAGACCGATGCAGAAATGCCGGGAGTCTCACTTCCTCTACGGCACTCTTTAAAAGTCTTCTTTACGAGCTTTTTGTCCATTCCAAATAAATTCAACCCAAAGCAACATTATTTCACCAATCAGACGGCCTTTTTTGCTCTGAGAGATTCGAGTCCCTACTTTGCCCCGAACCACTTCATTTGTGTGACCACACCCAGGACTGGGTTTGGGTCAGAAAACCAGTCCTGACTTGTTCATCTGCCGGGTTTGCACCAGGCCTGTGAACTAGGGTTGTCCCGGTACCGGTACCAAAATGTATTTCCGTACTTTTCTAAATAAAGGGGACCACAAAAAATGTCATTATTGGTTTTATTGGAACAAAAAAATGTTAGAGTACATGAAACATGTTTATTATTGTCATTTAGTCCTTAAATAAAATAGTGAACATACTAGACAACTTGTCCTTTAGTAGTAAGTAAACAAACAAAGACTCCTAATTAGTCGTATGCAGTAACATATTGTGTCATTTATACACCTATTATTTTCTACACATTATTAAGGACAAACTGTAAAAATGGATTATTAATCCACTTGTTCGTTTCCTGTTAAAATCTGCTTATTTTCTGTTTTAACATGTTCTATCTACACTAAAATGTAATAATCACTTATTCGTCTCTTATTTGATACTTTCCATTGGTTTTGGATGATACCACACATCTAGGTATCGATCCGATACCAAGTAGTTACAGGATCATGCAATAAAATATAATACCTAATAAACCAATACTAATATGGTTAAAAAATACTGATGTAAAGGGTAGGTGTCGCGCTGTTTTCTGTTTTAACATGTTCTATCTACACTTCTGTTCAAATGTAATAATCACTTATTCTTCTCTTCTTAGTTTTGCATGATGCCACACATTTAGGTATCGATCCGATACCAAGTCGTTACAGGATCATACAATAAAATATAATACCTAATAAACCAATAATAATATGGTTAAAAAAATACTGATGTAAAGGGTAGGTGTCACACTTATTTCTGTTTTAACATGTTCTATCTACACTTCTGTTCAAATGTAATAATCACTTATTCTTCTCTTCTTAGTTTTGGATGATGCCACACATTTAGGTATCGATCCGATACCAAGTAGTTACAGGATCATACAATAAAATATAATACCTAATAAACCAATAATAATATGGTTAAAAAAATACTGATATAAAGGGTAGGTGTCGCGCTGTTTTCTGTTTTAACATGTTCTATCTACACTTCTGTTCAAATGTAATAATCACTTATTCTTCTCTTCTTAGTTTTGGATGATGCCACACATTTAGGTATCGATGCGATACCAAGTAGTTACAGGATCATACAATAAAATATAATACCTAATAAACCAATCATAATATGGTTAAAAAAATACTGATGTAAAGGGTAGGTGTCACACTGTTTTCTGTGTTAACATGTTCTATCTACAATTCTGTTAAAACGTAATAATCGCTTATTCGTCTCTTATTTGATACTTGCCATTAGTTTTGGATGATACCACACATTTAGGTATCGATCCGATACCAAGGAGTTACAGGATCATACAATAAAATATAATACCTAATAAACCAATAATAATATGGTTAAAAAATACTGATGTAAAGGGTAGGTGTCACACTGTTTTCTGTGTTAACATGTTCTATCTACACTTCTGTTCAAATGTAATAATCACTTATTCGTCTCTTATTTGATACTTGACATTAGTTTTGGATGATGCAACACATTTAGGTATCGATCCAATACCAAGTAGTTACAGGATCATACAATAAAATATAATACCTAATAAACCAATAATAATATGGTTAAAAAATACTGATGTAAAGGGTAGGTGTCACACTGTTTTCTGTGTTAACATGTTCTATCTACACTTCTGTTCAAATGTAATAATCACTTATTCTTCTCTTCTTAGTTTTGGATGATGCCACACATTTAGGTATCGATCCGATACCAAGTAGTTACAGGATCATACAATAAAATATAATACCTAATAAACCAATAATAATATGGTTAAAAAATACTGATGTAAAGGGTAGGTGTCACACTGTTTTCTGTGTTAACATGTTCTATCTACACTTCTGTTCAAATGTAATAATCACTTATTCGTCTCTTATTTGATACTTTCCATTAGTTTTGGATGATACTACACATCTAGGTATCGATCCGATACCAAGTAGTTACAGGATCATGCAGTAAAATATAATACCTAATAAACCAATAATAATATGGTTAAAAAATACTGATATAAAGGGTAGGTGTCGCGCTGTTTTCTGTTTTAACATGTTCTATCTACACTTCTGTTCAAATGTAATAATCACTTATTCTTCTCTTCTTAGTTTTGGATGATACCACACATTTAGCTATCGATCCGATACCAAGTAGTTACAGGATCATACAATAAAATATAATACCTAATAAACCAATAATAATATGGTTAAAAAATACTGATGTAAAGGATAGGTGTCACGCTGTTTTCTGTGTTAACATGTTCTATCTACACTTCTGTTCAAATGTAATAATCACTTATTCTTCTCTTCTTAGTTTTGGATGATACCACACATTTAGGTATCGATCCGATACCAAGTAGTTACAGGATCATACAGTAGAATATAATACCTAATAAACCAATAATAATATGGTTAAAAAATACTGATATAAAGGGTAGGTGTCACACTGTTTTCTGTGTTAACATGTTCTATCTACAATTCTGTTAAAATGTAATAAACACTTATTCGTCTCTTATTTGATACTTGCCATTAGTTTTGGATGATACCACACATCTAGGTATCGATCCGATACCAAGTAGTTACAGGATCATGCAATAAAATATAATACCTAATAAACCAATAATAATATGGTTAAAAAATACTGATATAAAGGGTAGGTGTCGCGCTGTTTTCTGTGTTAACATGTTCTATCTACAATTCTGTTCAAATGTAATAATCACTTATTCTTCTCTTCTTAGTTTTGGATGATGCCACACATTTAGGTATCGATCCGATACCAAGGAGTTACAGGATCATACAATAAAATATAATACCTAATAAGCCAATAATAATATGGTTAAAAAATACTGATGTAAAGGGTAGGTGTCACGCTGTTTTTTGTGTTAACATGTTCTATCTACACTTCTGTTCAAATGTAATAATCACTTATTCTTCTCTTCTTAGTTTTGGATGATGCCACACATTTAGGTATCGATGCGATACCAAGTAGTTACAGGATCATACAGTAAAATATAATACCTAATAAACCAATAATAATATGGTTAAAAAATACTGATATAAAGGGTAGGTGTCGCGCTGTTTTCTGTTTTAACATGTTCTATCTACACTTCTGTTCAATTGTAATAATCACTTATTCTTCTCTTCTTAGTTTTGGATGATGCCACACATTTAGGTATCGATGCGATACCAAGTAGTTACAGGATCATACAATAAAATATAATACCTAATAAACCAATAATAATATGGTTAAAAAATACTGATGTAAAGGGTAGGTGTCACGCTGTTTTCTGTGTTAACATGTTCTATCTACACTTCTGTTCAAATGTAATAATCACTTATTCTTCTCTTCTTAGTTTTGGATGATGCCACACATTTAGGTATCGATCCGATACCAAGTAGTTACAGGATCATACAATAAAATATAATACCTAATAAACCAATAATAATATGGTTAAAAATACTGATGTAAAGGGTAGGTGTCACACTGTTTTTTGTGTTAACATGTTCTATCTACACTTCTGTTAAAATGTAATAATCACTTATTCGTCTCTTATTTGATACTTGCCATTAGTTTTGGATGATACCACACATTTAGGTATCGATCCAATACCAAGTAGTTACAAAATCATGCAATAAAATATAATACCTAATAAACCAATAATAATATGGTTAAAAAAATACTGATGTAAAGGGTAGGTGTCGCACTGTTTTCTGTTTTAACATGTTCTATCTACAATTCTGTTAAAATGTAATAATCACTTATTCTTCTCTTCTTAGTTTTGGATGATACCACACATTTAGGTATCGATCCGATACCAAGTAGTTACAGGATCATACAGTAAAATATAATACCTAATAAACCAATAATAATATGGTTAAAAAATACTGATATAAAGGGTAGGTGTCGCGCTGTTTTCTGTTTTAACATGTTCTATCTACACTTCTGTTCAAATGTAATAATCACTTATTCGTCTCTTATTTGATACTTGACATTAGTTTTGGATGATGCAACACATTTAGGTATCGATCCGATACCAAGGAGTTACAGGATCATACAATAAAATATAATACCTAATAAACCAATAATGATATGGTTAAAAAATACTGATGTAAAGGGTAGGTGTCACACTGTTTTTTGTGTTAACATGTTCTATCTACACTTCTGTTCAAATGTAATAATCACTTATTCTTCTCTTCTTAGTTTTGGATGATGCCACACATTTAGGTATCGATCCAATACCAAGTCGTTACAGGATCATACAATAAAATATAATACCTAATAAACCAATAATAATATGGTTAAAAAAATACTGATGTAAAGGGTAGGTGTCACACTGTTTTCTGTGTTAACATGTTCTATCTACAATTCTGTTCAAATGTAATAATCACTTATTCGTCTCTTATTTGATACTTGACATTAGTTTTGGATGATGCAACACATTTAGGTATCGATCCAATACCAAGTAGTTACAGGATCATACAATAAAATATAATACCTAATAAACCAATAATAATATGGTTAAAAAAATACTGATGTAAAGGGTAGGTGTCACGCTGTTTTCTGTGTTAACATGTTCTATCTACACTTCTGTTCAAATGTAATAATCACTTATTCTTCTTTTCTTAGTTTTGGATGATACCACACATTTAGGTATCGATCCGATACCAAGTAGTTACAGGATCATACAGTAAAATATAATACCTAATAAACCAATAATAATATGGTTAAAAAATACTGATATAAAGGGTAGGTGTCGCGCTGTTTTCTGTGTTAACATGTTCTATCTACACTTCTGTTCAAATGTAATAATCACTTATTCGTCTCTTATTTGATACTTGACATTAGTTTTGGATGATGCAACACATTTAGGTATCGATCCAATACCAAGGAGTTACAGGATCATACAATAAAATATAATACCTAATAAACCAATAATGATATGGTTAAAAAATACTGATGTAAAGGGTAGGTGTCACACTGTTTTTTGTGTTAACATGTTCTATCTACACTTCTGTTCAAATGTAATAATCACTTATTCTTCTCTTCTTAGTTTTGGATGATGCCACACATTTAGGTATCGATCCGATACCAAGTAGTTACAGGATCATGCAATAAAATATAATACCTAATAAGCCAATAATAATATGGTTGAAAAAAAACTGATATAAAGGGTAGGTGTCACGCTGTTTTCTGTGTTAACATGTTCTATCTACACTTCTGTTCAAATGTAATAATCACTTATTCTTCTCTTCTTAGTTTTGGATGATGCCACACATTTAGGTATCGATCCGATACCAAGTAGTTACAGGATCATACAATAAAATATAATACCTAATAAACCAATAATAATATGGTTAAAAAATACTGATATAAAGGGTAGGTGTCGCACTGTTTTCTGTGTTAACATGTTCTATCTACAATTCTGTTCAAATGTAATAATCACTTATTCGTCTCTTATTTGATACTTTACATTAGTTTTGGATGATACCACATATTTAGGTATCGATGCGATACCAAGTAGTTACAGGATCATACAATAAAATATAATACCTAATAAACCAATAATAATATGGTTAAAAAATACTGATATAAAGGGTAGGTGTCGCACTGTTTTCTGTGTTAACATGTTCTATCTACACTTCTGTTCAAATGTAATAATCACTTATTCTTCTCTTCTTAGTTTTGGATGATACCACACATTTAGGTATCGATCCGATACCAAGTCGTTACAGGATCATACAATAAAATATAATACCTAATAAACCAATAATAATATGGTTAAAAAATACTGATATAAAGGGTAGGTGTCGCGCTGTTTTCTGTTTTAATATGTTCTATCTACACTTCTGTTCAAATGTAATAATCACTTATTCGTCTCTTATTTGATACTTGACATTAGTTTTGGATGATGCAACACATTTAGGTATCGATGCGATACCAAGTAGTTACAGGATCATACAATAAAATATAATACCTAATAAACCAATCATAATATGGTTAAAAAAATACTGATGTAAAGGGTAGGTGTCACACTGTTTTCTGTGTTAACATGTTCTATCTACACTTCTGTTCAAATGTAATAATCACTTATTCTTCTCTTCTTAGTTTTGGATGATGCCACACATTTAGGTATCGATCCGATACCAAGTAGTTACAGGATCATACAATAAAATATAATACCTAATAAACCAATAATAATATGGTTAAAAAAATACTGATATAAAGGGTAGGTGTCACGCTGTTTTCTGTGTTATCATGTTCTATCTACAATTCTGTTAAAATGTAATAATCACTTATTCGTCTCTTATTTGATACTTGACATTAGTTTTGGATGATGCAACACATTTAGGTATCGATCCGATACCAAGGAGTTACAGGATCATACAATAAAATATAATACCTAATAAACCAATAATAATATGGTTAAAAAATACTGATGTAAAGGGTAGGTGTCACGCTGTTTTCTGTGTTAACATGTTCTATCTACACTTCTGTTCAAATGTAATAATCACTTATTCTTCTCTTCTTAGTTTTGGATGATGCCACACATTTAGGTATCGATGCGATACCAAGTAGTTACAGGATCATACAATAAAATATAATACCTAATAAACCAATAATAATATGGTTAAAAAATACTGATGTAAAGGGTAGGTGTCGCGCTGTTTTCTGTGTTAACATGTTCTATCTACAATTCTGTTAAAATGTAATAATCACTTATTCGTCTCTTATTTGATACTTGACATTAGTTTTGGATGATGCAACACATTTAGGTATCGATCCGATACCAAGGAGTTACAGGATCATACAATAAAATATAATACCTAATAAACCAATAATAATATGGTTAAAAAATACTGATGTAAAGGGTAGGTGTCACGCTGTTTTCTGTGTTAACATGTTCTATCTACACTTCTGTTCAAATGTAATAATCACTTATTTGTCTCTTATTTGATACTTGACATTAGTTTTGGATGATGCAACACATTTAGGTATCGATCCAATACCAAGTAGTTACAGGATCATACAATAAAATATAATACCTAATAAACCAATAATAATATGGTTAAAAAAATACTGATGTAAAGGGTAGGTGTCACACTGTTTTCTGTGTTAACATGTTCTATCTACACTTCTGTTAAAATGTAATAATCACTTATTCTTCTCTTCTTTGATACTTGACATTAGTTTTGGATGATACCACACATTTAGGTATCGATCCGATACCAAGTAGTTACAGGATCATGCAATAAAATATAATACCTAATAAACCAATAATAATATGGTTAAAAAATACTGATGTAAAGGGTAGGTGTCACACTGTTTTCTGTTTTAACATGTTCTATCTACAATTCTGTTAAAATGTAATAATCACTTATTCGTCTCTTATTTGATACTTGACATTAGTTTTGGATGATGCAACACATTTAGGTATCGATCCAATACCAAGTAGTTACAGGATCATACAATAAAATATAATACCTAATAAACCAATAATAATATGGTTAAAAAATACTGATATAAAGGGTAGGTGTCGCGCTGTTTTCTGTGTTAACATGTTCTATCTACACTTCTGTTCAAATGTAATAATCACTTATTTGTCTCTTATTTGATACTTGACATTAGTTTTGGATGATACCACACATCTAGGTATCGATGCGATACCAAGTAGTTACAGGATCATACAGTAAAATATAATACCTAATAAACCAATAATAATATGGTTAAAAAAATACTGATGTAAAGGGTAGGTGTCACGCTGTTTTCTGTGTTAACATGTTCTATCTACACTTCTGTTCAAATGTAATAATCACTTATTCGTCTCTTATTTGATACTTGACATTAGTTTTGGATGATACCACACATTTAGGTATCTATCCGATACCAAGTAGTTACAGGATCATACAATAAAATATAATACCTAATAAACCAATAATAATATGGTTTAAAAATACTGATGTAAAGGGTAGGTGTTGCACTGTTTTCTGTTTTAACATGTTCTATCTACACTTCTGTTCAAATGTAATAATCACTTATTCGTCTCTTATTTGATACTTGACATTAGTTTTGGATGATACCACACATTTAGGTATCGATCCGATACCAAGGAGTTACAGGATCATACAATAAAATATAATACCTAATAAACCAATAATAATATGGTTAAAAAATACTGATGTAAAGGGTAGGTGTCACGCTGTTTTCTGTGTTAACATGTTCTATCTACACTTCTGTTCAAATGTAATAATCACTTATTCGTCTCTTATTTGATACTTGACATTAGTTTTGGATGATGCAACACATTTAGGTATCGATCCGATACCAAGTAGTTACAGGATCATACAATAAAATATAATACCTAATAAACCAATAATAATATGGTTAAAAATACTGATGTAAAGGGTAGGTGTCACACTGTTTTCTGTGTTAACATGTTCTATCTACACTTCTGTTCAAATGTAATAATCACTTATTCGTCTCTTCTTAGTTTTGGATGATGCCACACATTTAGGTATCGATCTGATACCAAGTAGTTACAGGATCATACAGTAAAATATAATACCTAATAAACCAATAATAATATGGTTAAAAAAAATACTGATGTAAAGGGTAGGTGTCACGCTGTTTTCTGTGTTAACATGTTCTATCTACACTTCTGTTCAAATGTAATAATCACTTATTCTTCTCTTCTTAGTTTTGGATGATACCACACATTTAGGTATCGATCCGATACCAAGTAGTTACAGGATCATACAATAAAATATAATACCTAATAAACCAATAATAATATGGTTAAAAAATACTGATGTAAAGGGTAGGTGTCACACTGTTTTCTGTGTTAACATGTTCTATCTACACTTCTGTTCAAATGTAATAATCACTTATTCGTCTCTTATTTGATACTTGACATTAGTTTTGGATGATGCAACACATTTAGGTATCGATACGATACCAAGGAGTTACAGGATCATACAATAAAATATAATACCTAATAAACCAATAATAATATGGTTAAAAAATACTGATATAAAGGGTAGGTGTCACACTGTTTTCTGTGTTAACATGTTCTATCTACACTTCTGTTCAAATGTAATAATCACTTATTTGTCTCTTATTTGATACTTGACATTAGTTTTGGATGATACCACACATTTAGGTATCGATCCAATACCAAGTAGTTACAGGATCATACAGTAAAATATAATACCTAATAAACCAATAATAATATGGTTAAAAAAATACTGATGTAAAGGGTAGGTGTCGCACTGTTTTCTGTTTTAACATGTTCTATCTACACTTCTGTTCAAATGTAATAATCACTTATTCTTCTCTTCTTAGTTTTGGATGATGCCACACATTTAGGTATCGATCCGATACCAAGTAGTTACAGGATCATACAGTAAAATATAATACCTAATAAACCAATAATAATATGGTTAAAAAATACTGATATAAAGGGTAGGTGTCGCGCTGTTTTCTGTTTTAACATGTTCTATCTACACTTCTGTTCAAATGTAATAATCACTTATTCTTCTCTTCTTAGTTTTGGATGATACCACACATTTAGGTATCGATCCGATACCAAGTAGTTACAGGATCATACAATAAAATATAATACCTAATAAACCAATAATAATATGGTTAAAAAATACTGATGTAAAGGGTAGGTGTCGCACTGTTTTCTGTGTTAACATGTTCTATCTACACTTCTGTTCAAATGTAATAATCACTTATTCGTCTCTTATTTGATACTTGACATTAGTTTTGGATGATGCAACACATTTAGGTATCGATCCAATACCAAGTAGTTACAGGATCATACAGTAAAATATAATACCTAATAAACCAATAATAATATGGTTAAAAAATACTGATGTAAAGGGTAGGTGTCACACTGTTTTTTGTGTTAACATGTTCTATCTACACTTCTGTTCAAATGTAATAATCACTTATTCGTCTCTTATTTGATACTTGACATTAGTTTTGGATGATACCACACATTTAGGTATCGATCCGATACCAAGTAGTTACAGGATCATACAATAAAATATAATACCTAATAAACCAATAATAATATGGTTAAAAAATACTGATGTAAAGGGTAGGTGTCGCACTGTTTTCTCTGTTAACATGTTCTATCTACACTTCTGTTAAAATGTAATAATCACTTATTCTTCTCTTCTTAGTTTTGGATGATGCCACACATTTAGGTATCGATCCAATACCAAGTAGTTACAGGATCATACAATAAAATATAATACCTAATAAACCAATAATAATATGGTTAAAAAAATACTGATGTAAAGGGTAGGTGTCACACTGTTTTCTGTGTTAACATGTTCTATCTACAATTCTGTTAAAATGTAATAATCACTTATTTGTCTCTTATTTGATACATGACATTAGTTTTGGATGATGCAACACATTTAGGTATCGATCCAATACCAAGTTGTTACAGGATCATACAATAAAATATAATACCTAATAAACCAATCATAATATGGTTAAAAATACTGATGTAAAGGGTAGGTGTCGCGTTGTTTTCTGTGTTAACATGTTCTATCTACACTTCTGTTCAAATGTAATAATCACTTATTCTTCTCTTCTTAGTTTTGGATGATGCCACACATTTAGGTATCGATCCGATACCAAGTAGTTACAGGATCATACAGTAAAATATAATACCTAATAAACCAATACTAATATGGTTAAAAATACTGATGTAAAGGGTAGGTGTCACACTGTTTTCTGTGTTAACATGTTCTATCTACAATTCTGTTAAAATGTAATAATCACTTATTTGTCTCTTATTTGATACATGACATTAGTTTTGGATGATGCAACACATTTAGGTATCGATCCAATACCAAGTTGTTACAGGATCATACAATAAAATATAATACCTAATAAACCAATCATAATATGGTTAAAAATACTGATGTAAAGGGTAGGTGTCGCGCTGTTTTCTGTGTTAACATGTTCTATCTACACTTCTGTTCAAATGTAATAATCACTTATTCTTCTCTTCTTAGTTTTGGATGATGCCACACATTTAGGTATCGATCCGATACCAAGTAGTTACAGGATCATACAGTAAAATATAATACCTAATAAACCAATACTAATATGGTTAAAAATACTGATGTAAAGGGTAGGTGTCACACTGTTTTCTATGTTAACATGTTCTATCTACACTTCTGTTCAAATGTAATAATCACTTATTCTTCTCTTCTTAGTTTTGGATGATGCCACACATTTAGGTATCGATCCGATACCAAGTAGTTACAGGATCATACAGTAAAATATAATACCTAATAAACCAATAATAATATGGTTAAAAAATACTGATATAAAGGGTAGGTGTCGCGCTGTTTTCTGTGTTAACATGTTCTATCTACACTTCTGTTCAAATGTAATAATCACTTATTCGTCTCTTATTTGATACTTGCCATTAGTTTTGGATGATACCACACATCTAGGTATCGATCCGATACCAAGTAGTTACAGGATCATACAATAAAATATAATACCTAATAAACCAATAATAATATGGTTAAAAAATACTGATATAAAGGGTAGGTGTCGCGCTGTTTTCTGTTTTAACATGTTCTATCTACACTTCTGTTCAAATGTAATAATCACTTATTCTTCTCTTCTTAGTTTTGGATGATGCCACACATCTAGGTATCGATCCGATACCAAGTAGTTACAGGATCATGAAATAAAATATAATACCTAATAAACCAATAATAATATGGTTAAAAAAATACTGATGTAAAGGGTAGGTGTCACACTGTTTTCTGTGTTAACATGTTCTATCTACACTTCTGTTCAAATGTAATAATCACTTATTCGTCTCTTATTTGATACTTTACATTAGTTTTGGACGATACCCACACATTTAAGTATGGATTCGATACCAAGTAGTTACAGGATCATACATTGGTCATATTCAAAGTCCTCATGTGTCCAGGGACGCATTTACTGACTTTATAAACATAATAAAATGTTTCATAAATATCGATGCAATCATAGTAGTATCGACTAGATACGCTACAATACTTGGTATCATTACAGTGGATGTCAGGTGTAGATCCACCCCATGGCGTTTGTTTACATTGTGACGCCGGTGAGCTATCGAATCCTACGGTGTGTAGTGAAGCATGTTTCGTTATCCCTCGTCCTCCAGTGATAATGCTACTTGTAATAAGCTCACTTTATTCGTCCCCTATGGAGGCCAGGATTAGTGATTTAGAAGTAGCTAAAACAAAGACGGACATTAGTTGCTAACTAGCTAGCCATGTCTTAAAGCAGCTCTTCCTGAGGTGTCTGCTTGTAAGTACTCTGTGCGCATGCGCTGCCGAACATGCTCCTCTGCTGGTAAAACCAGCAATGACACCACGTGACGACGCGACGTCATGCCTGTAAAAAAAAAAATAAATAAATAAATTGTGAAGCTGTGCTTTTCAAACAGTGTATAGTACCATTTTTGATTCATTGGTACCTAGATACTATACTAGTACCGGTATACAGTACAACCCTAGTGTGAACACGGCCTTAAGTGGCACTTAGAAACAAAGTGGGATCTCATTAGACCGTGGCCAACAGGTGGCGCTCTTCAAAGCTGCAAAGTCTGCATGCTTGTGTTTCTTGCACACAAGCGATTTGGAGATTTACAATCACAAACATGTTTTATTGTCGTTCTTTAAGAGAAATAGTGTGGAATGTATATTGTGTTTTGAAGCTGTTACTATTATGTGTGAGGAATTATTTTACGCAGACATCCACATTGGGTCTTCAAGCCTCAATACATCCTACTGTGTGTTAAAGATAATGTTTCAAAATGTGCCACTTCAAAGGATCAGTAGACTCCAGTCCTGCACCAAGTTGAAATAAATCTGGGGTTATAAGGGCCATTTTAAAAAGGAAAATAATATAAACAATGTTGCTCTCGCTAAATTAGGAGTAAAAAGGGGGAATTTTTGGAAGAAAATAGTATCTGTTTATGTGAATACATTTGTTTAAAACATTGAACAAAGCCATCAAAATTATAACCACCATCCGCCGCCTCAGGAAGGGGAAGCAGTGCACTATCAACACCGTGTATGGTGAGGATGGTATTCTGCTGACCTCGACTGCGGATGTTGTGGATCGGTGGAGGGAATACTTCGAAGACCTCCTCAATCCCACCAACACGTCTTCCTATGAGGAAGCAGTGCCTGGGGAGTCTGTGGTGGGCTCTCCTATTTCTGGAGCTGAGGTTGCTGAGGTAGTTAAAAAGCTCCTCGGTGGCAAGGCCCCAGGGGTAGATGAGATCCGCCTGGAGTTCCTTAAGGCTCTGGATGCTGTGGGGCTGTCTTGGTTGACAAGACTCTGCAGCATCGCGTGGACATCGGGGGCGGTACCTCTGGATTGGCAGACCGGGGTGGTGGTTCCTCTCTTTAAGAAGGGGAACCGGAGGGTGTGTTCTAACTATGGTGGGATCACACTCCTCAGCCTTCCCGGTAAGGTCTATTCAGGTGTACTTGAGAGGAGGCTACGCCGGATAGTCGAACCTCGGATTCAGGAGGAACAGTGTGGTTTTCGTCCTGGTCGTGGAACTGTGGCCCAGCTCTATACTCTCGGCAGGGTCCTTGAGGGTGCATGGGAGTTTGCCCAACCAGTCTACATGTGTTTTGTGGACTTGGAGAAGGCATTCGACCGTGTCCCTCGGGAAGTCCTGTGGGGAGTGCTCAGAGAGTATGGGGTAACGGACTGTCTGATTGTGGCGGTCCGCTCCCTGTATGCTCGGTGCCAGAGCTTGGTCCGCATTGCCGGCAGTAAGTCGGACATTTTTCCAGTGAGGGTTGGACTCCGCCAAGGCTGCCCTTTGTCACCGATTCTGTTCATAACTTTTATGGACAGAATTTCTAGGCGCAGTCAAGGCGTTGAGGGGATCTGGTTTGGTGGCTGCAGGATTAGATCTCTGCTTTTTGCAGATGATGTGGTCCTGATGGCTTCATCTGGCCAGGATCTTCAGCTCTCACTGGATCGGTTCGCAGCCGAGTGTGAAGCGACTGGGATGAGAATCAGCACCTCCAAGTCCAAGTCCATGGTTCTCGCCCGGAAAAGGGTGGAGTGCCATCTCCGGGTTGAGGAGGAGATCTTGCCCCAAGTGGAGGAGTTCAAGTACCTCGGAGTCTTGTTCACGAGTGAGGGAAGAGTGGATGGTGAGATCGACAGGCGGATCGGTGCGGCGTCTTCAGTAATGCGGACGCTGTATCGATCCGTTGTGGTGAAGAAGGAGCTGAGCCGGAAGGCAAAGCTCTCAATTTACCGGTTGATCTATGTTCCCATCCTCACCTATGGTCATGAGCTTTGGGTTATGACCGAAAGGACAAGATCACGGGTACAAGCGACCGAAATGAGTTTCCTCCGCCGGGTGGCGGGGCTCTCCCTTAGAGATAGGGTGAGAAGCTCTGTCATCCGGGAGGAGCTCAAAGTAAAGCCGCTGCTCCTCCACATCGAGAGGAGCCAGATGAGGTGGTTCGGGCATCTGGTCAGGATGCCACCCGAACGCCTCCCTAGGGAGGTATTTAGGGCACGTCCGACCGGTAGGAGGCCGCGGGGAAGACCCAGGACACGTTGGGAAGACTATGTCTCCCGGCTGGCCTGGGAACGCCTCGGGGTTCCACAGGAAGAGCTGGACGAAGTGGCTGGGGAGAGGGAAGTCTGGGCTTCCCTGCTTTGGTTGCTGCCCCCGCGACCCGACCTCGGATAAGCGGAAGAAGATGGATGGATGGATGGATGGATCAAAATTATGTTCCGTTCCGTAACCAATATGTCTCTCCAAAAAATGCACATTTTTCACTTCTTAATTTATTTACGGCTACATATTATTTTAACTTTATTGTCGTAACATTAAAACACATTTTCTCACTAAATTACAAATGCATATTTTCGGAAGTAAATGATTTTTTTTTTCTTTTGGCATTATAATAGTTTACCTATATTCTTGTAAAATACCAAAATTATTGACTTTGTTCACTTTAAAGTATTTTATTCTATGTTTCATTATTTTAATCATCAAACATTACAGGGAGACAGAACAGGATCAAACATTACAGGGAGATAGAACAGGATCAAACATTACAGGGAGACAGAACAGGATCAAACATTACAGGGAGATAGAACAGGATCAAACATTACAGGGGTACAGTACCGGATCAAACATTACAGGGAGACAGAACAGGATCAAACATTACAGGGGGACAGAACAGGAACAGACATTACAGTGAGACAGAACAGGATCAAACATTACAGGGAGACAGAACAGGATCAAACATTACAGGGAGACAGAACAGGATCAAATATTACAGGGAGACAGAACAGGATAGAACATTACAGGGAGACACAACAGGATCAAACATTATAGGGAGACAGAACAGCATCAAACATTACAGGGAGACAGAACAAGATCAAGCATTACAGGGAGACAGAACAGGATCAACTATTACAGGGACACAAAACAGGACCAACATTACAGGGAGACAGAACAAGATCAGACAAACATTACAGGGAGACAGAACAGGATCAAACATTACAGGGAGACAGAACAGGATCAAACATTACAGGGAGACAGAATAGGATCAAACATTACAGGGAGACAGAACAGGATCAATCATTACAGGGAGGTAGAACAGGATCAATCATTACAGGGAGATAGAACAGGATCAAAAATTACAGGGGGACAGAACAGGATCAAACATTACAGGGAGACAGAACAAGATCAGACAAACATTAAAGAAAGACAGAACAGGATCAAACATTACAGAGAGACAGAACAAGATCAGACAAACATTAAAGGGAGACAGAATAGGATCAAACATTACAGGGAGACAGAACATGATAAAACATTACAGGGAGACAGAACAAGATCAAACATTACGGAGAGACAGAACAGGATCAAACATTACAGATTACAGAGAGACAGAACAGGATCAAACATCACAGGGAGACAGAACAAGATCAGACAAACATTAAAGCGAGACAGAATAGGATCAAACATTACAGAGAGACAGAACAAGATCAGACAAACATTAAAGGGAGACAGAATAGGATCAAACATTACAGGGAGACAGAACAGGATCAAACATTACAGGGAGACAGAATAGGATCAAACATCACAGGGAGACAGAACAACAGAACAAGATCAGACAAACATTAAAGGGAGACAGAACAGGAACAAACATTACAGAGAGACAGAACAAGATCAGACAAACATTAAAAGGAGACAGAATAGGATCAAACATTACAGGGAAACAGAACAGGATCAAACATTACAGGGAGACAGAACAAGATCAAACATTACGGGGAGACAGAACAAGATCAGACAAACATTACAGGGAGACAGAACAGGATCAAACATTACAGGGAGACAGAACAAGATCAGACAAACATTAAAGGGAGACAGAACAGGAACAAACATTACAGGGAGACAGAACAGGATCAAACATTACAGGGAGACAGAACAAGATCAGACACACATTAAAGGGAGACAGAACAGGAACAAACATTACAGAGAGACAGAACAAGATCAGACAAACATTAAAGGGAGACAGAATAGGATCAAATATTACAGGGAGACAGAACAGGATCAAACATTACAGGGAGACAGAACAAGATCAAACATTACGGGGAGACAGAACAGGATCAAACATTACAGGGAGACAGAACAGGATCAAACATTACAGGGAGACAGAACAAGATCATACAAACATTATAGGGAGACAGAACGGGATCAAACATTACAGGGAGACAGAACAGGATCGCTGACGGCTCGGCCAACTTACGGCGCCCCTTACAAAAAAAAAGATGAGAAACAGGTAAATGTTTGGAGAGTAAAAAAATATTCAGTCAACGGAGGGAGTCCAGATTGAGAGGAAGGGAAAAAAATGTATAGCCATAGCACACATAAACAATCCATCCATTTTCTACCGCTTGTCCCTTTTGGGGTCGCAGGGGGGTGCTGGAGCCTATCTCAGCTGCAGGGGTACACCCTGGACAAGATAGACAACAACATTCACACCCACTTTCACGCTACTTAATTACTACATAAACAAGTTATATAGAATCAACCAAACTTGCAACAGAGGGAAGGGAGCGGGAGGCTGCAGCTGTATAAGCGCTACTGGGCCATCCATCGCCCCTAAGGGATTCAAGCATCCAGAGCATTGGATGGGGGGTGCATGTGTATATATATATATATATATTTCAAGGCTATTCTCATAGTATTGTTTTCCTTATTAACGAGGCCCTAATACTCCGATTGGCTATTACCGACTGGAATAAAGAAGAATGTGACAAAAAGTATAGCAGTCAGTCGTTTAGGACTATGAAATATTGCACTTTTACTGATTGAGGCCAAAGTTAAAACAGCTCGCGTTTTTTTTCTTCCGACGACTCCCTGCGTCCACGGACTCTCTGTATGGAAACACCCGCGACACCTCCTGATAAACAATGTTTGTGACAAGAAGAAGCCTTAAGTGCCATTAGAAAGCACACATTTCATGTGTCGGCCGGATAAAAAGGTTCCTTACAAAGTGGAAAAGGGAGAGGCGAATGCACCAGTTGTTGATTGAATATTTAGTTGAACTGTTGTCAGGTTAAAACATGTCTCACCTGCTGCCAGTGATGGAAACATAAACCTGTCCTCCATTATTAAAGGTGACGCCTTGTTGTGGTCCCCAACAACACTTGAGTCTTTGACAAGCACATCAAGGGATTTTATTATTATTTTCATTTGTTTGTCTTTGTTTTGAAGGGCAGAATTTGTTTGCTTCCCGCGTAGACTTTGTGGCTTGAGCTGGCGTGTTCTCGATATGCATTTCTACCTCACACGTCGTACTTGTCATGTCTTCTCTTTGCGTTTGTGGCACAAAAAACAAAACAAACAAAAAAAAACAAGAGTGGAAAAGTGAACAAAGACTATTTGGAAGGACAGTTGAAGGTCATTGCGGCAAAGACCGCGAGAAGAGGAACGGGATCCAATGTGAACGTTGTCGGTGTGTGTTTGTGGACTTTTCTTAGCGTGTACAGACGAGGCGTTGCACTCACTGTACCTGGTGCAACACTTTACATACGGAGCACATCTTTATACGTGTCTATGTATTGCCATGGTACAGTGACTCTAAATGTCTTTTACTTTCCTTCAGACTTTTCAAATAAATAAACATGTCTCATTTCTTTCCCTCGACCTCCAGTGATTTCATTTCAAAGTGTGCAAAAGTGACGAAAGATGAAGCGATTTTGAGGTTTTTAATAGAATCATCTTTTTAATTCAGTTTGTGCATTCAAAACATTTGTGCTTTTTACAGATTTGTATTTGGTACAGATTTATTACATATTTATCACATACTTATTGCAGATTAATTACAGATTTGTATTTAATACAGATTTTTTTTCACAGATTTATCGTAGTTTAATTACATATTTGTGTTTATTACATATTTATCACATAGTTATTACAGATTAATTACAGATTTGTATTTAATACATATTTATTTTCACAGATGTATCATAGTTTAATTACATATTTGTGTTTATTACATATTTATCACATACTTATCACAGATTAATTACAGATTTGTATTTAATACAGTTTTTTCCCACAGATTTATCGTAGTTTAATTACATATTTGTATTTATTACATATTTATCACATAGTTATTACAGATTAATTACAGATTTGTATTTAATACAGATTTTTTTTTCACAGATTTATCGTAGTTTAATTACATATTTGCGTTTATTACATATTTATCACATAGTTATTACAGATTAATTACAGATTTGTATTTAATACAGTTTTTTCCACAGATTTATCGTAGTTTAATTACATATTTGTGTTTATTACATATTTATCATAGTTATTACAGATTAATTACAGATTTGTATTTAATACAGATTTTTTTTCACAGATTTATCGTAGTTTAATTACATATTTGCGTTTATTACATATTTATCACATAGTTATTACAGATTAATTACGGATTTGTATGTAATACAGTTTTTTTCCACAGATTTATCGTAGTTTAATTACATATTTGTGTTTATTACATATTTATCACATAGTTATTACAGATTAATTACAGATTTGTATTTAATACAGATTTTTTTTCACAGATTTATCGTAGTTTAATTACCTATTTGCGTTTATTACATATTTATCACATAGTTATTACAGATTAATTACAGATTTGTATTTAATACAGATTTGTTTTCACAGATTTATCGTAGTTTAATTACATATTTGTGTTTATTACATATTTATCACATACTTATTACGGATTAATTACAGATTTGTATTTAATACAGATTTTTTTTCACAGATTTATCGTAGTTTAATTACATATTTGTGTTTATTACATATTTATCACATAGTTATTACAGATTAATTACAGATTTGTATTTAATACAGTTTTTTTTCCACAGATTTATCGTAGTTTAATTACATATTTGTATTTATTACATATTTATCACATACTTATTACAGATTAATTACAGATTTGTATTTAATACAGATTTTTTTTAACAGATTTATCGTAGTTTAATTACATATTTGTGTTTATTACATATTTATCACATAGTTATTACAGATTAATTACAGATTTGTATTTAATACAGATTTTTTTTAACAGATTTATCGTAGTTTAATTACATATTTGTGTTTATTACATATTTATCACATAGTTATTACAAATTAATTACAGATTTGTATTTAATACAGTTTTTTTCCACAGATTTATCGTAGTTTAATTACATATTTGTATTTATTACATATTTATCACATACTTATTACAGATTAATTACAGATTTGTATTTAATACAGATTTTTTTTCACAGATTTATCGTAGTTTAATTACATATTTGTGTTTATTACATATTTATCACATACTTATTACAGATTAATTACAGATTTGTATTTAATACAGATTTTTTTTCACAGATTTATCGTAGTTTAATTACATATTTGTGTTTATTACATATTTATCACATACTTATTACAGATCAATTACAGATTTGTATTTAATACAGATTTCTTTTCACAGATTTATTGTAGTTTAATTACATATTTGTGTTTATTACATATTTATCACATAGTTATTACAGATTAATTACAGATTTGTATTTAATACAGATTTTTTTTTCACAGATTTATCGTAGTTTAATTACATATTTGTGTTTATTACATATTTATCACATACTTATCACAGATTAATTACAGATTTGTATTTAATACAGATTTGTTTTCACAGATTTATCGTAGTTTAATTACATATTTGTGTTTATTATATATTTATCACATAGTTATTACAGATTAATTACAGATTTGTATTTAATACATATTTGTTTTCACAGATTTATCGTAGTTTAATTACATATTTGTGTTTATTACATATTTATCACATACTTATCACAGATTAATTACACATTTGTATTTAATACAGATTTATTTTCACAGATTTATCATAGTTTAATTACATATTTGTGTTTATTACATATTTATCACATACTTATTACAGATCAATTACAGATGTGTATTTATTACAGATTTATTATCCGAGATGTATTACAGATTAAATACCCATTTGTATTTATTAGAGATTCATCACAAAATTATTACAGATGTATCACATATTTATGACAGATTTTTTTACAGATTTGTATTCAATACAGATTTATTACAGATTTGTATTTATTACACATTTATTACAGGTTTATATTTATTACACATTTATTCCAGATTTGTATTATTACACATGTAATATAAGGTTTGTACTTACTACACATTTATTACAGGTTTGTATTAATTACACATTTATTACAGGTTTGTATTATTACACATTTATTACAGGTTTGTATTTATTACACATTTATTATAGGTTTTTATTTATTACCCATTTATTACAGGTTTGTATTTAATAGACATTTATTACAGAGAGTTATTTATTACACATTTATTACAGGTTTGTATTACACATGTATTACAGGTTTGTATTTATTGCACATTTATTGCAGGTTTGAATTTATTACACATTTATTACAGGTTTGTATTTATTGCACATTTATTACAAGTTTGTATTTAATAGAGATTTTTTACAGAAAGTTATTTATTACACATGTATTACAGGTTTGTATTTATTACACATTTATTACAGGTTTGTGTTTATTAGAGATATATAATATAGTTATTTATAACACATTTATTACAGGTTTGTGTTTAATAGAGATATATAATATAGTTATTTATAACACATTTATTACAGGTTTGTATTTAATAGCGATGTATAATATAGTTATTTATAACACATTTATTACAGGTTTGTATTTATTACACATTTATTACAGGTTTGTATTTATTGCACCTTTATTACAAGTTTGTATTTAATAGAGATTTTTTAAAGAAAGTTATTTATTACACATGTATTACAGGTTTGTATTTATTACACATTTATTACAGGTTTGTGTTTAATAGAGATTTATAATATAGTTATTTATAACACATTTATTACAGGTTTGTATTTAATAGACATATATAATATAATTATTTATAACACATTTATTAAAAGTTTGTATTTAATAGCGATGCATAATATAGTTATTTATAACACATTTATTACAGGTTTGTATTTATTACAGGTTTGTACATTTACACTTTTATTACAGGTTTGTTTTTATTACACATGTATACTTGTCCAGGGTGTACCCCGCCTTCCGCCCGATTGTAGCTGAGGTAGGCTCCAGCGCCCCCCCGCGACCCCGAAGGGAATAAGCGGTAGAAAATGGATGGATGAATGGATTTATTACAGGTTTGTATTTATTACACATTTATTACAGGTTTGTAATATTAAACATTTATTAAATATTTTTGTTTCATAGATATGTATTACAGATTTCTATGTATGAGAGATGTATTGCATGTTTGTGTTTAATAAACATTTACTACAGGTTTGTATTATTACACATTTATTACAGGTTTGTATTATTACACATTTATTACAGATTTGTATTATTACAAATTTATTACAGATTTGTATTATTACACATGTATTACATATTTGTATTATTACACATTTATTACAGATTTGTATTTATTACACATTTATTACAGATTTGTATTTATTGGATATTTATCACGGGTTTGTATTTTTACCCATTTATTACAGATTTGTATTATTACACATGTATTACATATTTGTATTATTACACATGTATTACAGATTTGTATTTATTACACATCTATTACAGATTTGTATTTATTGGATATTTATGACGGGTTTATATTATTACACATTTATTACAGGTATGTAATATTACACATGTATCACAGGTTTGTATTACTACACATGTATTACTGGTTTGTATTATTACACATGTATTACAGGTTTGTATTATTACACATTTATTACAGATTTGTATTTATTACACATTTATTACAGGTTTGTATTCTTACACATGTATTACAGGTTTGCATTTATTACACATTTATTACAGATTTGTATTATTACACATTTATTACAGATTTGTATTATTACACATGTATTACATATTTGTATTATTACAGATTTGTATTAATTACACATTTATTACAGATTTGTATTTATTGGATATTTATCACGGGTTTGTATTATTACACATTTATTACAGATTTGTATTATTACACATGTATTACATATTTGTATTATTACACATTTATTACAGATTTGTATTTATTACACATCTATTACAGATTTGTATTTATTGGATATTTATCACAGGTTTCTATTATTACGCATTTATTACAGATATGTATTCTTACACATGTATTACAGGTTTGTATTACTACACATTTATTACCGTTTTGTATTATTACACATGTATTACAGGTTTGTATTATTACACATTTATTACAGATTTGTATTTATTACACATTTACTACAGGTTTGTATTCTTACACATGTATTACAGGTTTGCATTTATTACTAATTTATTACAGGTTTGTATTATTACACATGTATTACAGATATGTATTATTACACATGTATTACAGGTTTGCATTTATTACACATGTATTACAGGTTTGTATTATTACACACTTATAACAGGTTTGTATTTATTACACATTAATAAAGATTTGTATTTAGTAAACATTTATTTTAGGTTTGTATTATTACACATTCATTACAGGTTTGTTTGTATTCCTTTTTTGTATGTATTACACATTCATTACAGATTTGCATTATTACACATTTATTACAGGTTTGTATTATTACACATGTATTACATATTTGTATTATTACACATTTATTACAGATTTGTATTTATTACACATCTATTACAGATTTGTATTTATTGGATATTTATCACAGGTTTGTATTATTACGCATTTATTACAGATATGTATTCTTACACATGTATTACAGGTTTGTATTACTACACATTTATTACCGGTTTGTATTATTACACATGTATTACAGGTTTGTATTATTACACATTTATTACAGATTTGTATTTATTACACATTTACTACAGGTTTGTATTCTTACACATGTATTACAGGTTTGCATTTATTACTAATTTATTACAGGTTTGTATTATTACACATGTATAACAGATATGTATTATTACACATGTATTACAGGTTTGCATTTATTACACATGTTTTACAGGTTTGTATTATTACACATTTATAACAGGTTTGTATTTAATACACATTAATAAAGATTTGTATTTAGTAAACATTTATTTTAGGTTTGTATTATTACACATTCATTACAGGTTTGTATTTACTACAGATTTGTATGTATTACACATTCATTACAGATTTGTATTTACTACAGATTTGTATGTATTACACATTCATTACAGATTTGTATTATTACACATTTATTACAGGTTTGTATTATTACACATTTATCACATGTTTGTATTATTACACATTTATTACAGGTTTGCATTTATTACACATGTATTACAGGTTTGTATTATTACACATTTATAACAGGTTTGTATTTATTACACATTAATAAAGATTTGTATTTAGTAAACATTTATTTTAGGTTTGTATTATTACACATTAATTACAGGTTTGTTTTTTACTACAGATTTGTATGTATTACACATTCATTACAGATTTGCATTATTACACATTTATTACAGGTTTGTATTATTACACATGTTTTACAGGTTTGTATTATTACACATTTATTACAGATTTGTATTTATTACACATCTATTACAGATTTGTATTTATTGGATATTTATCACAGGTTTGTATTATTACACATTTATTACAGGTATGTATTCTTATACATGTATTACAGGTTTATATTACTACACATTTATTACCGGTTTGTATTATTACACATGTATTACAGGTTTGTATTATTACACATTTATTACAGTTTTGTATTTATTACACATTTATTACAGATTTTGTATTTATTGGATATTTATCACGGGTTTGTATTATTACACATTTATTACAGGTATGTATTCTTATACATGTATTACAGGTTTATATTACTACACATTTATTACCGGTTTGTATTATTACACATGTATTACAGGTTTGTATTATTACACATTTATTACAGTTTTGTATTTATTACACATTTATTACAGATTTTGTATTTATTGGATATTTATCACGGGTTTGTATTATTACACATGTATTACAGATGTGTATTACTACACATGTATTACAGGTGTGTATTTATTACACATTTATTACAGGTTTGTATTATTACACATGTATTACAGGTTTGTATTATTACACATTTATAACACGTTTGTATTTATTACACATGAAATAAAGATTTGTATTTAGTAAACATTTATTTTAGGTTTGTATTATCACACATTTATTACAGGTTTGTATTATTACACAATTATCACAGGTTTGTCTTATTACACATTTATTACAGGTTTGTATTATTACACATTTATTACAGGTTTGTATTATTACACATTTATGACACACAATGTCACTAGCACTGTGGCGCACTAACAATTATAAATCACTAGGCTGGTTAACTACAACAATGAAATATTTACAAATAAATGAATACATATCATTAATGGTGTTGATTAATATACTTGGTGTGCACAGAAGTGAGGGTGAGAAGGCATTGTCGACAACGCTGTAGATTGTGTTCAAACCACACATCCTTTCTTTCCTCCACACTCATCTTGATGAACAGTTCAATGCTGCAGACGGCCCAAACAAAGAGCTAGCAAACTCTCACAAAGTAGCACTTAGCACATTAGCACTTAGCACATTAGCACTTAGCACATTAGCACTTAGCACGGTAGCTAACGGCGGCACTGCTGTGCAGACAGAGATCGATCAGCCCGCCCATGATGGATGTGCTGCCGGACCAGAAGATGGAGTCTACCCCAGCTGACTTCCTGTTCAGGGTGACCAGAAGATGGAGTCTACCCCAGCTGACTTCCTGTTCAGATTGACCAGAAGATGGAGTCTACCCCAGCTGACTTTCCGCAGGAGTCGGGGTTTTCACCCTGGTGAGTGAACCTACCCTAACTAGCATGTTTCAACTGTTGGAGAACTACCCAGCATGCATTGGGAATATTTGTACACATAGCTGTAGTTTGATACACACACACACACACATATATATATATATATATATATATATATATATATATATATATATATATATATATATATATATATATATATATATATGTATGTGTGGGAAAAAAATCACAAGACTATTTCATCTCTACAGGCCTGTTTCATGAGGGGGGGTACCCTCAATCATCAGGAGATTTTAATGGGAGCATTCGCATACCATGGTTTATATAGGGCACAGAGTGGGTGGGTACAGGCTGGCGTAGGGGCGTGGTGATTGGCTCATGTGTTACCTAGGAGGTGTTTCCGTCTATGGCGGCAAGCTGTTACAATTTCGCTGCGCTTGTTGAGGGATGACAGGTCTGGACGGTAAATAATAAACAGTTTCTCTTTCAAGCATAGGTTGCATCTTTTATTACCACTATTGTAAGGTGTGCTGGATGCAAGAATTTGCCATGTTATTGAATATTCAACATTATTGTCTTTGAGGTCCCAAATGTGTTTGCTGAGTTCTGTGGTATTTCGCAGGTTTTGGTTCCTGAAAGAAGCCTTGTGATTGTTCCATCTGGTTTTGAATTCTCCCTCGGTTAATCCTACATATGTGTCGGATGTGTTAATGTCCTTGCGTGTTACCTTAGATTGGTAGACAACTGATGTTTGTAAGCACCCCCCGTTGAGAGGGCAATCAGGTTTCTTTCGACAGTTACAGCCTTTGTTGGTTTTGGAGTCGCTCTGTCCGGGGGCCGACGGCTCATTTGCAATTGTTTTGTTGTGGTTTGAGATGATTTGTCGTATATTGTTCATGCAGCTGTAGCTCAATTTAATGTTGTTCTTGTTGAATACTTTTCTTAGGGTGTTGTCTTTGGGAAAGTTTCTGTCAATCAGATTGAGGAATTTGTGTCCAATGTTAGTTGAGACGTTTTTGCTGTATGGGGGGTTGTACCAGATGATGTCGTTTCGTTTTCTGTTCTTTTTTGGCTGGTTTCCTGGCGTGGGTTCATAGGTGAGGGTGAAATTGTATCCGCTTTCATCAAGGGCTTTTTGGTACGGGGGGGTTGCTTGGTCAAATTCAGCTTTGCTAGATGACAGCATCGATAGCCTTTTATTAATTCCGGTAGGTATACTTTTCGTGGTGGTGGGTGGGTGGTTGCTGTCATGGTGCACGTATTGGAGTGTTGTGTTGGGTTTCGTGAATGGTTGGTAGCTGTTATTTCTCAGGTTGAAAGTGACGTCAAGGAAGTTGACGGTTTGCTTGTTGGCTTCAATCGTGATCCGTAGGCCGTTCTCTTTGAAAATTTGGCATATGCGCTTCTTGGTATTCTCGCTGCTTCTTGGCGAGGCGCGACACACTGCCAGTCCATCATCACGGTAAATACCAAGGTTCAGATTGAGGCTAGCGAGCTGGGAGAGGAGGAAACTCCCAACGAGTTCACACGTTTCTGCTCCGTCAAAACTTCCCATAGTGACGTCAAATGTTGCATTGTTCTTTTTTTGCCATGGTGTACTGTTTTTTCCTCCACCCTGAAACAAAAGGAACGCAAAAGAAAACTTACGGATTCAAATCTACCAAGAACCCACCCACAGTTTAGGAACTAAAGGATTTTGAGAACGACATGCTCAAAATGATACAATCAGTCAAATTCAAGCCAATCCGCAACCCACTCCTCACCAAGCTGAACAGCTTAAGTTGTTCAACAGTCCGGGGGTCTCCGTTGTGCTATTTTAGGCTTCATAATGCGCCACACATTTTCAATGCCTGGACTACAGGCAGGCCAGTCTAGTACCCGCACTCTTTTACTATGAAGCCACGTTGATGTAACACGTGGCTTGGCATTGACTTGCTGAAATAAGCAGGGGCGTCCATGGTAACGTTGCTTGGATGGCAACATATGTTGCTCCAAAAGCTGTATGTACCTTTCAGCATTAATGGTGCCTTCACAGATGTGTAAGTTACCCATGTCTTGGCCACTAATACACCCCCATACCATCACACATGCTACCTTTTACACTTTCACCCTAGAACAATCCGCATGGTTCTTTTCCTCTTTGGTCCGGAGGACACGACGTCCACAGTTTCCAAAAACAATTTGAAATGTGGACTCGTCAGACCACAGAACACTTTAACCCTTTCATGCATAATACATAAATAAGTACTATATTGGTATATTAATACATAGATAAGTACTATATTGGTATATTAATACATAAATAAGTATATTAGTATATTAATACAAGAATAAGTACTATATTGGTATATTAACACATAAATAAGTACTATATTGGTATATTAATACATAAATAGGTACTATATTGGTATATTAATACATAAATAAGTACTATATTGATATATTAATACATAAATAAGTACTATATTTGTATATTAAAATATAAATAAGTACTATATAGGTATATTAATACATAAATAAGTACTATATTGGTATATTAATACATGAATGAGTACTATAGTTATATATTAATACATAAATAAGTTCTATATTGCATAATAATACATAAATAAGGACTATATTGTATATTAATACATAAATAAGTACTATATTGGTATATTAATACATAAATAAGTACTTAATTGATATATTAATACATAAATAAGTACTATATTGATATATTAATACAAAAATAAGTACTATATTGGTATATTAATACATACAGAGTACTGTATTGGTATATTAATACATAAATAAGTACTATATTGGTATATTAATACATAAATAAGTACTTAATTGATATATTAATACATAAATAAGTACTATATTGATATATTAATACAAAAATAAGTACTATATTGGTATATTAATACATACAGAGTACTGTATTGGTATATTAATACATAAATAAGTACTATATTGACATATTAATACATAAATAGGTACTATATTGATATATTAACACATAAATAAGTACTATATTGGTATATTAATACATAAATAAGTACTATATTGGTGTATTAATACATAAATAAGTACTGTATTGATATATTAATACATAAATAAGTACTATATTGATATATTACTACATAAATAAGTACTGTATTGGTATATTAATACATAAACGTACTGTATTGGTATATTAATACATAAATAAGTAATATATTGATATATTAATTCATAAGTAAGTATTATATTGATGTATTAACACATAAAAAAGCACTGTATTGGTATATTAATACACAAATAAGTACTATATTGATAAATTAATACATAAATAAGTACTATATTGGTATATTAGTACATAAATAAGTACTATATTGATCTTTGAATACATACATAAGTACTATATTTGTATATTAATACATAAATAAGTACTATATTGGTATATTAATACATAAATAAGTACTGTATTGATATATTAATACATAAATAAGTTCTATATTGATATATTAATACATAAATAGGTACTTTATTGGTATATTAATACATAAATAAGTACTATGTTGTTGTATTAATACATAAATAAGTGCTATATTGATAAATTAATACATAAATAAGTACTATATTGGTATATTAATACACAAATAAGTACCATATTGATATATTAACACATACATATGTACTATATTTGTATATTAATACATAAATAAGTACTATTTTGCATAATAATACATAAATGAGGACTATATTGGTATATTAATACATAAATAAGTACTATATTGGTATATTAATACATAAATAAGTACTTAATTGATATATTAATACATAAATAAGTACTATATTGATATATTAATACAAAAATAAGTACTATATTGGTATATTAATACATAAAAAGTACTGTATTGGTATTTTAATACATAAATAAGTACTATATTGACATATTAATACATAAATAGGTACTATATTGATATATTAACACATAAATAAGTACTATATTGGTATATTAATACATAAATAAGTACTATATTGGTATATTAATACATAAATAAGTACTTAATTGATATATTAATACATAAATAAGTACTATATTGATATATTAATACAAAAATAAGTACTATATTGGTATATTAATACATAAAAAGTACTGTATTGGTATTTTAATACATAAATAAGTACTATATTGACATATTAATACATAAATATGTACTATATTGATATATTAACACATAAATAGGTACTATATTGGTATATTAATACATAAATAAGTACTATATTGGTATATTAATACATAAAAGTACTGTATTGGTATATTAATACATAAATAAGTACTATATTGATATATTAATTCATAAGTAAGTATTATATTGATGTATTAACACATAAAAAAGCACTGTATTGGTATATTAATACACAAATAAGTACTATATTGATAAATTAAAACATAAATAAGTACTATATTGGTATATTAGTACATAAATAAGTACTATATTGATCTTTGAATACATAAATAAGTACTATATTTGTATATTAATACATAAATAAGTACTATATTGGTATATTAATACATAAATAAGTACTGTATTGATATATTAATACATAAATAAGTACTATATTGATATATTAATACATAAATAAGTACTGTATTGGTATATTAATACATGAATAAGTACTATAGTTTTATATTAATACATAAATAAGTTCTATGTTGCATAATAATACATAGATAAGGACTATATTGTATATTAATACATAAATAAGTACTATATTGGTATATTGATACATAAATAAGTACTTATTTGATATATTAATACATAAATAAGTACTATATTGATATATTAATACAAAAATAAGTACTATATTGGTATATTAATACATACAAAGTACTGTATTGGTATATTAATACATAAATAAGTACTATATTGGTATATTAATACATAAAAAGTACTGTATTGGTATATTAATACATAAATAAGTACTATATTGATATATTTATACATAAATAAGTACTATATTGATATATTAACACATACATAAGTACTATATTGGTATATTAATACATAAATAAGTACTATATCGGTATATTAATACATAACAAGTACTGTATTGGTATATTAATAAACAAATAAGTACTATATTGATAAATTATTACATAAATAAGTACTATATTGGTATATTAGTACATAAATAAGTACTATATTGATTAATGAATACATAAATAAGTACTATATTTGTATATTAATACATAAAAAGTACTCTATTGGTAAATTAACCCTTGTGTGGTGTTCGGGTCCATGGGACCCGTTTTCACTTTTTTATTAAAAGAAAAATGATACACTTAATTAATTTTTCAAACTAAGACTCACTGACTTTGTCTCATTTTCTGTGAAGAACATATTTCAGAATACATATTTAATGACCACACACCATACACACCCCCTACACATTTTTATTACATATAAGATGTCCGGGTCCACTGGACCCGGGGCTAATAGAAGTGTGGAAATTGATGTTCCGTGTACCACACACACACACACACACACACACACACACACACACACACACACACACACACACACACACACACACACACACACACACACACACAGCAGGCCTAGACAGGAGGAGGACAGAGTGTAGGTGCACAGAACATCAGAGGGTCAAATGTGCGAGAAAAAGAGAGCAGACAGTGTTGACAAACAATGTTGCAACCTTGTGTGGGAACCGCAGGTTCAAAAGAGAATCTCTGTGGGGTGCAGAAACTGCCAGAGAAATGTTCCGTGCAACGTTCATATTGTTGTTACTCAGCCAGCGTTTGTGGGTCTGATGGACCCGTTGCATTTTGTGGTTTTAATGCCTCACAATCAAACACTTTTATGTTCAAATACTATATAGGTAGACATCTGTTCAGTATTTTAACATACAAGTGTAAGAGTAACAACAATATGAACATTACACAAGGGTTAATACATAAATAAGTACTATATTGATATATTAATACATAAATAAGTACTATATTGGTATATTAATACATAAATAAGTACTATATTGGTATATTAATACATAAATAAGTACTATATTGATATATTAATACATAAATAAGTACTATATTGGTATATTAATACATAAATAAGTACTATATTGGTATATTAATACATAAATAAGTACTATATTGGCATATTAATGCATAAATAGGTACTATATTGGTATATTAATACATAAATATGTACTTTATTGGTATATTAATACATAAATAAGTAGTATATTGGTATATTAATACATAAATAAGTACTATATTGTCATATTAATACATTAATAAGTACTATATTGGTATTTTAATACATAAATAAGTACTATATTGGTATATTAATACATAAATGAGTACTATATTGTCATATTAATACATTAATAAGTACTATATTGGTATTTTAATACATAAATAATTACTATATTGGTATATTAATACATAAATAAGTACTATATTGTCATATTAACACATTAATAAGTACTATATTGGTATTTTAATACATAAATAAGTACTATATTGGTATATTAATACATACATACGTACTATATTGGTATATTATTACATAAATAAGTACTATATTGTCATATTAATACATTAATAAGTACTATATTGGTATATTAATACATAAATAAGTACTATATTGGTATATTAATACATAAATAAGTACTATATTGGTATATTAATACATAAATAAGTACTATATTGGTATATTAATACATAAATAAGTACTATATTGGTATATTAATATATAAATAGGTATTGTATAGATATATTAATACATAAATAAGTACTATATTGATATATTAATACATAAATAGGTACTTTATTGGTATATTAATACATAAATAAGTACTATATTGGTATATTAATACATAAATAAGTACTATATTGTCATATTAATACATTAATAAGTACTATATTGGTATTTTAATACATAAATAATTACTATATTGGTATATTAATACATAAATAAGTACTATATTGTCATATTAACACATTATTAAGTACTATATTGGTATTTTAATACATAAATAAGTACTATATTGGTATATTAATACATAATAAGTACTATATTGTCATATTAATACATTAATAAGTGCTATATTGGTATTTTAATACATAAATAAGTACTCTATTGTCATATTAATACATTAATAAGTACTATATTGGTATTTTAATACATAAATAAGTACTATATTGGTATATTAATACATAAATAAGTACTATATTGATATATTAATACATAAATAAGTACTATATTGTCATATTAATACATTAATAAGTACTATATTGGTATTTTAATACATAAATAAGTACTATATTGGTATATTAATACATAAATAAGTACTATATTGTCATATTAATACATTAATAAGTACTATATTGGTATTTTAATACATAAATAATTTCTATATTGGTATATTAATACATAAATAAGTACTGTATTGGTATATTAATACATAAATAAGTACTATATTGTCATATTAATACATTAATAAGTACTATATTGGTATTTGAATACATAAATAAGTACTATATTGGTATTTGAATACATAAATAAGTACTATATTGGTATATTAATACATAAATAAGTACTATATTGTCATATTAATACATGAATAAGTATTATATTGGTATTTTAATACATAAATAAGTACTATATTGGTATATTAATACATAAATAAGTACTATATTGGTATTTTAATACATAAATAAGTACTATATTGGTATATTAATACATTAATAAGTACTATATTGTCATATTAATACATTAATAAGTACTATATTGGTATTTTAATACATAAATAAGTACTATATTGGTATTTTAATACATAAATAAGTACTATATTGGTATATTAATACAAAAATAAGTACTATATTGTCATATTAATACATTAATAAGTACTATATTGTTATTTTAATACATAAATAAGTACTATATTGGTATATTAATACATAATAAGTACTATATTGTCATATTAATACATTAATAAGTACTATATTGGTATTTTAATACATAAATAAGTACTCTATTGTCATATTAATACATTAATAAGTACTATATTGGTAATTTAATACATAAATAAGTACTATATTGGTATTTTAATACATAAATAAGTACTATATTGGTATATTAATACATAAATAAGTACTATATTGTCATATTAATACATTAATAAGTACTATATTGTTATTTTAATACATAAATAAGTACTATATTGGTAAATTAATACATAATAAGTACTCTATTGTCATATTAATACATTAATAAGTACTATATTGGTAATTTAATACATAAATAAGTACTATATTGGTATATTAATACATAAATAAGTACTACATTGTCATATTAATACATTAATAATTACTATATTGGTATTTTAATACATAAATATGTACTATATTGGTATATTAATACATAAATAAGTACTATATTGGTATATTAATACATAAATAAGTACTATATTGTCATATTAATACATTAATACGTACTATATTGGTATTTTAATACATAATTAAGTACTATATTGGTATATTAATACATAAATAAGTACTATATTGTCATATTAATACATTAATAAGTACTATATTGGTATTTTAATACATACATAAGCACTACATTGGTATATTAATACATAAATAAGTACTATATTGTCATATTAATACATTAATAAGTACTATATTGGTATTTTAATACATACATAAGCACTACATTGGTATATTAATACATAAATAAGTACTATATTGTCATATCAATACATTAATAAGTACTATATTGGTATTGTAATACATAAATAAGTACTATATTGGTATATTAATACATAAATAAGTAATATATTGGTATATTAATACATAAATAAGTACTATATTGTCATATTAATACATTAATAAGTACTATATTGGTATTTTTATAAATAAATAAGTACTATATTGGTATATTAATACATAAACAAGTACTATATTGTCATATTAATACATTAATAAGTACTATATTGGTATTTTAATACATAAATAAGTACTATATTGTCATATTAATACATTAATAAGCAGAGGTGTGGACTCGAGTCACATGACTTGGACTCGAGTCAGACTCGAGTCATGAATTTGATGACTTTAGACTCGACTTGACAAAATGTAAAAAGACTTGCAACTCGACTTCGACTTGAACATCAATGACTTGTGACTTCACTTGGACTTGAGCCTTTTGAATTGACATGACTTGACATGACTTGCTACTTTCCCCAAAACCCAAAGATGAAAAAGTTATTCGGGAGCGCTCCGTATTTTTCATTGTGTACTTGTCTATCAGCGTTGCGTGTGTCAGCTGGTGTGCTCTCAGTACAACAGCCAATCAAATTAGATCTACTTTGTTTTCATCACACAGCATTCATCCAATCAAATTGCAGGACAACCAACGAAGAAGACATGTCCAAACCACACGCCAGTGAACAAAAAATGACACCTAAAATAATTTCGTTTGGGTATAAAAATTACGAGGTGGTCAACACAAAACGGTTTGCAGTATGCAACACATGCGGTTCCAAAATGACTGATGGAGAGGCAACAACTTCCAACTTCGTCCCGCATTTGAAGTTGCACAAAGAACGGTAAGTTTTGAATGTAAGATAACGTTTATTGGCTAAGTAACATGACTTTTATTTGCTGTGTAGTTAAATCAGTGAGGCTGTAAACTCACTGCTAACGTTATAACGTTATGGCAAACACGGGAATCTGTTGCAGTTCACTACTTTATTCATACTTTTTGTTCAGTGATTTTTTTAAAGCAGGGTTACGTTAGTCAATACATCACACGTAACGTTAGACGGCGGTCAGCAGCACCGCGTATTTTAGCCACCTAAAAAAAGACAAAAATAGTCAAATAAAGGACCGGTACTGGTCCGTGGATCGATTGGTATCGGGCCGCACAAGAAATAATTTTTTTTTTCTTTCTTTTTTTAATTAAATCAACATAAAAAACACAAGATACACTTACAAGTAGTGCACCAACCCAAAACAACTCTCTCCCCCCTTTTGTTCTGGGCATTGAACATGAAGACTCTTCCTTCACTGTTCCGAGTGGCCATGAGAGTCTTGGCAGTGCCTGCCTCCAGTGCTCCAGTGGAGCGAGTTTTCAGCCATGGTGGCATCATACTACGCCCCCATCGTGCACAAATGACTGACAGACTCTTGGCTAATTTGGTCTTTTGCAGATGCAATGCAGCATAGGGCCCTGACATATAAAAAGTACAACTTTTTTGTTATGTTCACGTGTATGTCATGTTTTTTCAATGTTAACACTTTTGTACAAATAAGTACATTTGCACTTTATTTTTCAATGTGTTTTGTTCTGTAAAGGAATGAGTTAATGTTTAAAATGACTGGTTAATAGTGCTATTATAAAGTGCAATGTCAGCACAATTTTCTTTCCTGCAATTTAAAATGCACTTGTTTTAATAAATAAATACAGCGTTTGAAAAGCATACACAATCTGTGTTAATATATTAGTCTGTGGTTAAAAGGACTTGAAAGGACTCGAAACTCAAAATGCAGGACTTAGGACTTGACTTGAGACTTTCCAGTCTTGACTTTGGACTTGACTCGGGGCTTGCCTGTCTTGACTCGGGACTTGACTCGGACTTGAGGGCAAAGACTTGAGACTTACTTGTGACTTGCAAAACAATGACTTGGTCCCACCTCTGTTAATAAGTACTATATTGGTATTTTAATACATAAATAAGTACTATATTGGTATATTAATACATAAATAAGTACTATATTGGTATATTAATACATAAATAAGTACTATATTGTCATATTAATACATTAATAAGTACTATATTAGTATTTTAATACATAAATAAGTACTATATTGGTACATTAATACATAAATAAGTACTATATTGGTATATTAATACATAAATAAGTACTATATTGGTATATTAATACATAAATAAGTACTATATTGGTATATTAATATATAAATAGGTACTGTATAGATATATTAATACATAAATAAGTACTATATTGATATATTAATACATAAATAGGTAATTTATTGGTATATTAATACATACATAAGTACTATGTTGTTATATTAATACATAAATAAGTGCTATATTGATAAATTAATACATAAATAAGTACTATATTGGTATATTAATACACAAATAAGTACCATATTGATATATTAACACATACATACGTACTATATTTGTATATTAATACATAAATAAGTACTATATTGCATAATAATACACAAATAAGGATTATATTGGTATATTAATACATAAATAAGTAATATATTGGTATATTAATACATAAATATGTATTTAATTGATATATTAATACATAAATAAGTACTATATTGATATATTAATACAAAAATAAGTACTATATTGGTATATTAATACATAAAAAGTACTGTATTGGTATATTAAAACATAAATAAGTACTATATTGGTGTATTAATACATAAATAAGTACTATATTGTCATATTAATACATTAATAAGTACTATATTGATAAATTAATACATAAATAAGTACTATATTGGTATATTAGTACATAAATAAGTACTATATTGTCATATTAATACATTAATAAGTACTATATTGGTATATTAATACATAAATAAGTACTATATTGGCATATTAATGCATAAATAAGTACTATATTGGTATTTTAATACATAAATAAGTACTATATTGGTATATTAGTACATAAATAAGTACTATATTGTCATATTAATACATAAATAAGTACTATATTGGTATATTAATACATAAATAAGTACTATATTGGCATATTAATGCATAAATAAGTACTATATTGGTATTTTAATACATAAATAAGTACTATATTGGTATATACATCTGTGGTCCCTTCCAAGGTTTCTGGTTGTTCCCATTATGTTGAGTTATTTTTTTCCTTGCCCTGTGGACATGGCTTGGGCAGCCCTTTGAGACACTTGTGATGAAGGGCTATAGAAGTCAACTTTGATTGGCCGAGATGTCCCACACTGTCACTCCAGAGTGTCCATATCAGGACTCTGGACTCAGTCCGGGGCCACAAAGAGCCCACGTGCTGGCGTCTGCTATCTGGCGTGGCCTTTTTCCACGAGGGTACGATAAGAGAAAAGCCAGTCAAAGAAAGTCGGGCGGCAGTTATTAGTGGCTATTTGGTAAATATCAAAGATCCGCACGCCGCGGCGCCGCAGGCTTCATTTGCATTCTGATGAAAGTGGAGTGGATGCGCGTGAACTCGGAGGTTATCTGGCGCGGCGGCGGCGGCGCCGAGGCGGCCGAATCAGGCGCCTCGGCGAAGCGCGTGGCTCAAGAGGATGAGCCGCGGACCTCTCTCAAATCACTTCCTCGGTAACAATTAAAATATGCAAAGTGATCATTTTCCTTAAGTAGCCTTAAATGTGCAATCTACTCGCCGTCCAAAGCCCCGCGCATAAATTATGCAAAACAGGAGCGGGAGGACTTTTAAAGCCTAATTTCCCCGTAATAAGCAGACTGTTTCCTTGAACGTGGCGGCCGCTATTGAAAGTGACAGTCCTCGGCGGTATCTGACACCAGCCACCGGCCGGGCTAAATGCTAAAGCGTTTTCCAGCTTTTAGAGCAGGCGTCCCATTCAGCCAGTAATTATGCGTCCAGAAATAAGGTTTAATTACACAGTAATCTCCTCTGATGGACACCAGGAAGTGCGGGCGCTGCCAGGCCGCCATCCATCACTGACAAAAACCTCTGGCCACTTTTAATTTCTGCTCATTTGCATCATAACCCCGACACCCAGTTGCAGAAATGCTGCTAAATGTTAATAGGACCTGTCTCCACTAAGCCATTCCCGTCCTCCGCTATCTCTCAAGTCCGTATCTCCTCCGCTTACCACGTTCTCTGGGGGGCCCCCGCGTAAATTGCCCCCCCCCCCCCCTTCAGGAGGGAAAAAAGCCGCGCTCGGGAGACGGCGCCCGGTCGCCGCCGTGCTAATTGGGAGCAACCCGATTATAAGGCGCACTTCAAAAACTACAACATTTCTGATACAAAGTACTTTATAGTATTAACTTATATCTGTCAGTAGACTCGTTATGGAAGATAACAACTACAACATTTCTAATACATCCATCCATTTTCTTCCGCTTATCCGAGGTCGGGCCGCGGGGGCAGCAGCCTAAGCAGGGAAGCCCAGACTTCCCTCTCCCCAGCCACTTCGTCCAGCTTTTCCCGGGGGATCCCGAAGCGTTCCCAGGCCAGCCGGGAGACATAGTCTTCCCAACGTGTCCTGGGTCTTCCCCGTGGCCTCCTACTGGTCGGACGTGCCCGGAACACCTACCTAAGGAGGCGTTCGGGTGGCATCCTGACCAAATGCCCGAACCACCTCATCTGGCTCCTCTCCATGTGGAGGAGCAGCGGCTTTACTTTGAGCTCCCCCCGGATGACAGACCTTCTCACCCTATCTCTAAGGGAGAGACCCTCCACCCGGCGGAGGAAACTCATTTGGGCCGCTTGTACCCGTGATCTTGTCCTTTCGGTCATGACCCAAAGCTCATGACCATAGGTGAGGATGGGAACGTAGATCGACCGGTAAATTGAGAGCTTTCCCTTCCGGCTCAGCTCCTTCTTCACCACAACGGATCGATACAGCGTCCGCATTACTGAAGACGCCGCACCGATCCGCCTGTCGATCTCACGATCCACTCTTCCCTCACTCGTGAGCAAGACTCCGAGGTACTTGAACTCCTGCATTTTGGGCAAGATCTGCTCCCCAACCCGGAGATGGCCCTCCACCCTTTTCTGGGCGAGAACCGTGGACTCGGACTTGGAGGTGCTCATTCTCATCCCAGTCGCTTCGCACTCGGCTGCGAACCGATCCAGTGAGAGCTGAAAATCTTGGCCAGATGAAGCCATCAGGACCATATCATCTGCAAATAGCAGAGACCTAATCCTGCAGCCACCAAACCAGATACCCTCAACACCCTGACTGCGCCTAGAAATTATGTCCATAAAAGTTATGAACAGAATGGGTGACAAAGGGCAGCCTTGGCGGAGAAAGCTTATTTGGGCCACTTGTACCCGTGATCTTGTCCTTTCGGTGATGACCCAAAGCTCATGACCATAGGTGAGGATGGGAACGTAGATCGACCGGTAAATTGAGAGCTTTCCCTTCCGGCTCAGCTCCTTCTTCACCACAACGGATCGATACAGCGTCCGCATTACTGAAGACGCCGCACCGATCCGCCTGTCGATCTCACGATCCACTCTTCCCTCACTCGTGAGCAAGACTCCGAGGTACTTGAACTCCTGCATTTTGGGCAAGATCTGCTCCCCAACCCGGAGATGGCCCTCCACCCTGTTCTGGGCGAGAACCGTGGACTCGGACTTGGAGGTGCTCATTCTCATCCCAGTCGCTTCACACTCGGCTGCGAACCGATCCAGTGAGAGCTGAAAATCTTGGCCAGATGAAGCCATCAGGACCACATCATCTGCAAATAGCAGAGACCTAATCCTGCAGCCCCCAAACCAGATACCCTCAACACCCTGACTGCGCCTAGAAATTATGTCCATAAAAGTTATGAACAGAATGGGTGACAAAGGGCAGCCTTGGCGGAGAAAGCTTATTTGGGCCACTTGTACCCGTGATCTTGTCCTTTCGGTCATGACCCAAAGCTCATGACCATAGGTGAGGATGGGAACGTAGATCGACCGGTAAATTGAGAGCTTTCCCTTCCGGCTCAGCTCCTTCTTCACCACAACGGATCGATACAGCGTCCGCATTACTGAAGACGCCGCACCGATCCGCCTGTCGATCTCACGATCCACTCTTCCCTCACTCGTGAGCAAGACTCCGAGGTACTTGAACTCCTGCATTTTGGGCAAGATCTGCTCCCCAACCCGGAGATGGCCCTCCACCCTTTTCTGGGCGAGAACCGTGGACTCGGACTTGGAGGTGCTCATTCTCATCCCAGTCGCTTCGCACTCGGCTGCGAACCGATCCAGTGAGAGCTGAAAATCTTGGCCAGATGAAGCCATCAGGACCACATCATCTGCATATAGCAGAGACCTAATCCTGCAGCCACCAAACCAGATCCCCTCAACACCCTGACTGCGCCTAGAAATTATGTCCATAAAAGTTATGAACAGAATGGGTGACAAAGGGCAGCCTTGGCGGAGAAAGCTTATTTGGGCCACTTGTACCCGTGATCTTGTCCTTTCGGTCATGACCCAAAGCTCATGACCATAGGTGAGGATGGGAACGTAGATCGACCGGTAAATTGAGAGCTTTTCCTCCCGGCTCAGCTCCTTCTTCATCACAACGGATCGATACAGCGTCCGCATTACTGAAGACGCCGCACCGTTCCGCCTGTCGATCTCACGATCCACTCTTCCCTCATTCGTGAGCAAGACTCCGAGGTACTTGAACTCCTGCACTTTGGGCAAGATCTGCTCCCCAACCCGGAGATGGCACTCCACCCTTTCCTGGGCGAGAACCGTGGACTCGGACTTGGAGGTGCTGATTCTCATCCCAGTCGCTTCACACTCGGCTGGGAACCGATCCAGTGAGAGCTGAAAATCCTGGCCAGATGAAGCCATCAGGACCACATCATCTGCAAATAGCAGAGACCTAATCCTGCAGCCACCAAACCAGATACCCTCAACGCCCTGACTGCGCCTAGAAATTCTGTCCATAAAAGTTATGAACAGAATGGGTGACAAAGGGCAGCCTTGGCGGAGTAAGCTTATTTGGGCCACTTGTACCCGTGATCTTGTCCTTTCGGTCATAACCCAAAGCTCATGACCATAGGTGAGGATGGGAACGTAGATCGACCGGTAAATTGAGAGCTTTCCCTTCCGGCTCAGCTCCTTCTTCACCACAACGGATCGATACAGCGTCCGCATTACTGAAGACGCCGCACCGATCCGCCTGTCGATCTCACGATCCACTCTTCCCTCACTCGTGAGCAAGACTCCGAGGTACTTGAACTCCTGCATTTTGGGCAAGATCTGCTCCCCAACCCGGAGATGGCCCTCCACCCTTTTCTGGGCGAGAACCGTGGACTCGGACTTGGAGGTGCTCATTCTCATCCCAGTCGCTTCGCACTCGGCTGCGAACCGATCCAGTGAGAGCTGAAAATCTTGGCCAGATGAAGCCATCAGGACCACATCATCTGCAAATAGCAGAGACCTAATCCTGCAGCCACCAAACCAGATCCCCTCAACGCCTTGACTGCGCCTAGAAATTCTGTCCATAAAAGTTATGAACAGAATGGGTGACAAAGGGCAGCCTTGGCGGAGTAAGCTTATTTGGGCCACTTGTACCCGTGATCTTGTCCTTTCGGTCATGACCCAAAGCTCATGACCATAGGTGAGGATGGGAACGTAGGTCGACCGGTAAATTGAGAGCTTTGCCTTCCGGCTCAGCTCCTTCTTCACCACAACGGATCGATACAGCGTCCGCATTACTGAAGACGCCGCACCGATCCGCCTGTCGATCTCACGATCCACTCTTCCCTCACTCGTGAGCAAGACTCCGAGGTACTTGAACTCCTGCACTTTGGGCAAGATCTCCTCCCCAACCCGGAGATGGCACTCCACCCTTTTCTGGGCGAGAACCGTGAACTCGGACTTGGAGGTGCTGATTCTCATCCCAGTCGCTTCACACTCGGCTGCGAACCGATCCAGTGAGAGCTGAAAATCCTGGCCAGATGAAGCCATCAGGACCACATCATCTGCAAATAGCAGAGACCTAATCCTGCAGCCACCAAATCAGATACCCTCAACGCCCTGACTGCGCCTAGAAATTATGTCCATAAAAGTTATGAACAGAATGGGTGACAAAGGGCAGCCTTGGCGGAGTCCAACCCTCACTGGAAACGGGTCCAACCTACTGCCGGCAATGCGGACCAAGCTCTGACACTGATTAAACAGGGAGCGGACCACCAAAATCAGATAGTCCAATACCCCATACTCTATGAGCACTCCCCACAGAACTTCCCGGGGTACACGGTCGAATGCCTTCTCCAACTTAGACTGGTTGGGCAAACTCCCATGCACCCTCAAGGACCCTGCCGAGAGTATAATGCTGGTCCACAGTTCCACGACCAGGACGAAGACCACACTGTTCCTCCTGAATACGAGATTCGACTATCCGGCGTAGCCTCCTCTCCAGTACAACTGAATAGACCTTACCGGGAAGGTTGAGGAGTGTGATCCCACGATAGTTGGAACACACCCTCTGGTTCCCCTTCTTAAAGAGAGGAACCATCACCCCGGTCTGCAGATCCAGTGGTACCGCCCCCGATGTCCATGCGATGTTGCAGAGTCTTGTCAACCAAGACAGCCCCACCGCATCCAGAGCCTTAAAGAACTCATCCACCCCCGGGGCCTTGCCAACGAGGAGCTTTTTAACTACCTCAGCAACCTCAGCCCCAGAAATAGGAGAGCCCACCACAGATTCCCAGGCACTGCTTCCTCATAGGAAAACGTGTTGGTAGGATTGAGGAGGTCTTCGACGTATTCCCTCCACCGATCCACAACATCCGCAGTCGAGGTCAGCAGACACCATCCCCCCCATACACGGTGTTGACATTGCACTGCTTCCCCTTCTTGAGGCGGCGGATGGTGGTCCAGAATTGCTTCAAAGCAGGCTGGAAGTCGTTTTCCATGGCTTCCCCGAACTCCTCCCATGTCCGAGTTTTTGCCTCCGCGACCGCTGAAGCCGCACACCGCTTGGCCTGTCGGTACCTGTCCGCTGCCTCAGGAGTCCTATGAGCCAAAAGAGCCCGATAGGACTCTTTCTTCAGCTTGACGGCATCCCTCACCGCTGGTGTCCACCAGCGGGTTCTAGGATTACCGCCACGACAGGCATCAACCACCTTGCGGCCATAGCTCCAATCGTCCACCTCGACAATAGAGGTACGGAACATGGTCCACTCGGACTCAATGTCCAGCGCCTCCCTCGTGAGATGTTCAAAGTTCTTCAGGAGGCGGGAATTTAAACTCTCTCTGACAGGAGACTCTGCCAGATGTTCCCAGTAAACCCTCACAATGCGTTTGGGCCTGCCAGGTCTGTCCGGCATTCTCTCCCACCATCACAGCCAACTCACCACCAGGTGGTGATCGGTAGAAAGCTCTGCCCCTCTCTTCACCCGAGTGTCCAAAACATGAGGCCACAAATCCGATGACACAACTACAAAGTCGATTATGGAACTGCGGCCTCGGGTGTCCTGGTGCCAAGTGCACATATGGACACCCTTATGTTTGAACATGGTGTTCGTTATGGACAATCTGTGAGGAGCACAAAAGTCCAATTACAAAACTCTACTCGGGTTCAGATCCGGGCGGCCATTCTTCCCAATCACACCTCTCCAGGTTTCACCGTCGTTGCTAACATGAGTGTTGAAGTCCCCCAGTAGAACGAGGGAATCACCCGGGGGAGCACTCTCCAGTACTCCCTCGAGTGAATCCAAAAAGGGTGGGTACTCTTGAGCTGCCGTTTGGCGCGTGAGCGCAAACCACAGTCAGGACCCGTCCCCCGACCCGAAGGCGGAGGGAAGCTACCCTCTCGTCCACCGGGTTGAACTTCAACGTGCAGGCTCTGAGCCGGGGGGAAACAAGAATTGCCACCCCAGCCCGTCGCCTTTCACTGCTGGCAACATCAGAGTGGAAGAGAGTCCAGCCCCTCTCGAGAGAACTGGTTCCAGAGCCCTTGCTGTGCGTCGAAGTGAGTCCGACTATATCTAACCGGAACTTCTCCACTTCGCGCACTAGCTCAGGCTCCTTCCCTCCCAGCGAGGTGACGTTCCACGTCCCAAGAGCTGGCCTATGTAGCCGAGGATCGGACCGCCAAGTGCCCTGCCTTCGTCTGGGTTGAACTTCAACGTGCAGGCTCTGAGCCGGGGGGAAAAACAAGAATTCCCACCCCAGCCCGTCGCCTCTCACTGCTGGCAACGCCAGAGTGCAAGAGAGTCCAGCCTCTCCCGAGAGAGAAGTGGTTCCAGAGCCCTTTCTGTGCGTCGAAGTGAGTCCGACTATATCTAACCGGAACTTCTCCACTTCTCGCACTAGCTCAGGCTCCTTCCCTCCCAGCGAGGTGACGTTCCACGTCCCAAGAGCTGGCCTATGTAGCCGAGGATCGGACCGCCAAGTGCCCTGCCTTCGGCTGCCGCCCAGCTCACATTGCACCCGATCTCTATCAATCAATCAATCAATTCCTTTATTGTCATTGTCATAATAACACTTCAGTCATACATGTCAAAAATATTTTGTTTGAGCTTTGTCCAGTGGCATAGAAACTGCATTGAAGTGCAGGTTGACCATAGTTTACAGTTTAGCATTGTTAGGAAGATGGCGAATAGAGGGACGTGGGGGTGGGAACAGTCAGATGTCTGATGGGTGTTACGTTGATGTTGCAGCGATGCAATGTCCAGAGCACAATTATTGAGGTAATGAAGAGTGAGGTAATAAGATGGTCCGGGGCAGAAAAGGGGCAGGCTGTTCATTTAGCAGTCTCACAGCCTGGGGATGCAGACTGTGAGACATTCTGGTGGTCCTGGCACGAATCCATCTATACCTCCTTCCAGAGGGTAGCAGGTTGAAGAGGCCATGTGCTGGGTGGTATCGGTCCTTCAGGATGTTGTGTACTCGATTTAGGCAGCGAGTTGTGTACATGGCACTCATCTCTGGGAGTATCGTCCTTGTAATTTCCCCCGCCGCTTTAACCACTCGCTGGAGGCTATGGCCCCTGCTGTGGGTGGTGAGCCCATTGGAGGGGGGAGACCCACGTTGCCTCTTCGGGCCCCATGGAAATCTGGGTCATTTGTTTGTCTTCTTCATAGAGGTTTTCTAATACAAAGTATTAGAAAACTGTGGTGTTCTACTAGTGGTGTTCTACTTGTGGTGTTCCTCAAGCTTCCACATTACGTTAGTTCTACTAGATGTTCCTCAAGGTTCCACCTTAGGTTAGTTCTACTAGTGGTGTTCCTCAAGGTTTCACCTTAGATTAGTTCTACTTATATTGTTCCTCAAGGTTCCACCTTAGGTTACTTCTACTAGTGGTGTTCCTCAAGCATCCACATTACGTTAGTTCTACTTGTGGTGTTCCTTAAAGTTCCACCTTAGATTAGTTCTACTAGTGGTGTTCCTCAAGGTTCCACTTTAGGTTGGTTCTACTAGTGGTGTTCCTCAAGCTTCCACATTACGTTAATCCTACTTGTGGTGTTCCTCAAAGTTCCACCTTAGATTAGTTCTACTAGTGGTGTTCCTCAAGGTTCCACCTTGGGTTAGTTCTACTAGTGGTGTTCCTCAAGGTTCCACCTTGGGTAAGTTCTACTAGTGGTCTTCCTCAAGGTTCCACCTTGGGTTACTTCTACTATTGGTGTTCCTCACGGTTCCACCTTAGGTTAGTTATACTAGTGGTGTTCCTCAAGGTTCCACATTGGGTTACTTCTACCAGTGGTGTTCTTCAAGGTTCCACCTTAGGTCAGTTCTACTAGTGGCGTTCCTCAAGGCTCCACCTTGGGTTAGTTTTACTAATGGTGTTCCTCAAGGTTCCATCTTAGGTTAGTTCTACTAGTGGTGTTCCTCAAGGTTCCACTTTAGATTAGTTCTACTAGTGGTGTTCCTCAAGCTTCCACATTACGTTAGTTCTACTAGATGTTCCTCAAGGTTCCACCTTAGGTTAGTTCTACTAGTGGTGTTCCTCAAGGTTCCACCTTAGATTAGCTCTACTAATAGTGTTCCTCAAGGTTCCACCTTAGGTTACTTCTACTAGTGGTGCTCCTCAAGCGTCCACATTACATTAGTTCTACTTGTGGTGTTCCTTAAAGTTTCACCTTAGATTAGTTCTACTAGTGGTGTTCCTCAAGGTTCCACCTTGGGTTACTTCTACTATTGGTGTTCCTCAAGGCTCCACCTTGGGTTAGTTCTACTAATATTGTTCCTCAAGGTTCCACCTTAGGTTACTTCTACTAGTGGTGTTCCTCAAGCATCCACATTACGTTAGTTCTACTTGTGGTGTTCCTTAAAGTTTCACCTTAGATTAGTTCTACTAGTGGTGTTCCTCAAGCTTCCACTTTAGGTTGGTTCTACTAGTGGTGTTCCTCAAGCTTCCACATTACGTTAATCCTACTTGTGGTGTTCCTCAAGGTTCCACCTTGGGTTAGTTCTACTAGTGGTGTTCCTCAAGGTTCCACCTTGGGTTAGTTCTACTAGTGGTCTTCCTCAAGGTTCCACCTTGGGTTACTTCTACTATTGGTGTTCCTCACGGTTCCACCTTAGGTTAGTTATACTAGTGGTGTTCCTCAAGGTTCCACCTTGGGTTACTTCTACCAGTGGTGTTCTTCAAGGTTCCACCTTAGGTCAGTTCTACTAGTGGCGTTCCTCAAGGCTCCACCTTGGGTTAGTTCTACTAATGGTGTTCCTCAAGGTTCCATCTTAGGTTAGTTCTACTAGTGGTGTTCCTCAAGGTTCCACTTTAGATTAGTTCTACTAGTGGTGTTCCTCAAGCTTCCACATTACGTTAGTTCTACTAGATGTTCCTCAAGGTTCCACCTTAGGTTAGTTCTACTAGTGGTGTTCCTCAAGGTTTCACCTTAGATTAGTTCTACTAATATTGTTCCTCAAGGTTCCACCTTAGGTTACTTCTACTAGTGGTGTTCCTCAAGCGTCCACATTACGTTAGTTCTACTTGTGGTGTTCCTTAAAGTTCCACCTTAGATTAGTTCTACTAGTGGTGTTCCTCAAGGTTCCACTTTAGGTTGGTTCTACTAGTGGTGTTCCTCAAGCTTCCACATTACGTTAATCCTACTTGTGGTGTTCCTCAAAGTTCCACCTTAGATTAGTTCTACTAGTGGTGTTCCTCAAGGTTGCACCTTGGGTTAGTTCTACTAGTGGTGTTCCTCAAGGTTCCACCTTGGGTTTGTTCTACTAGTGGTCTTCCTCAAGGTTCCACCTTGGGTTACTTCTACTATTGGTGTTCCTCACGGTTCCACCTTAGGTTAGTTATACTAGTGGTGTTCCACCTTGGGTTACTTCTACTAGTGGTGTTCTTCAAGGTTCCACCTTAGGTCAGTTCTACTAGTGGCGTTCCTCAAGGCTCCACCTTGGGTTAGTTCTACTAATGGTGTTCCTCAAGGTTCCATCTTAGGTTAGTTCTACTAGTGGTGTTCCTCAAGGTTCCACTTTAGATTAGTTCTACTAGTGGTGTTCCTCAAGCTTCCACATTACGTTAGTTCTACTAGATGTTCCTCAAGGTTCCACCTTAGGTTAGTTCTATTAGTGGTGTTCCTCAAGGTTCCACCTTAGATTAGCTCTACTAATAGTGTTCCTCAAGGTTCCACCTTAGGTTACTTCTACTAGTGGTGTTCCTCAAGCGTCCACATTACATTAGTTCTACTTGTGGTGTTCCTTAAAGTTTCACCTTGGATTAGTTCTACTAGTGGTGTTCCTCAAGGTTCCACTTTAGGTTGGTTCTACTAGTGGAGTTCCTCAAGTTTACACATTACGTTAATCCTACTTGTGGTGTTCCTCAAGGTTCCACCTTAGATTAGCTCTACTAATAGTGTTCCTCAAGGTTCCACCTTAGGTTACTTCTACTAGTGGTGTTCCTCAAGCGTCCACATTACATTAGTTCTACTTGTGGTGTTCCTTAAAGTTTCACCTTAGATTAGTTCTACTAGTGGTGTTCCTCAAGGTTCCACTTTAGGTTGGTTCTACTAGTGGTGTTCCTCAAGTTTACACATTACGTTAATCCTACTTGTGGTGTTCCTCAAAGTTCCACCTTAGATTAGTTCTACTAGTGGTGTTCCTCAAGGTTCCACCTTGGGTTAGTTCTACTAGTGGTGTTCCTCAAGGTTCCACCTTGGGTTAGTTCTACTAGTGGCATTCCTCAAGGTTCCACCTTGGGTTACTTCTACTATTGGTGTTCCTCACGGTTCCACCTTAGGTTAGTTATACTAGTGGTGTTCCTCAAGGTTCCACCTTGGGTTACTTCTACTAGTGGTGTTCTTCAAGGTTCCACCTTAGGTCAGTTCTACTAGTGGCGTTCCTCAAGGCTCCACCTTGGGTTAGTTCTACTAATGGTGTTCCTCAAGGTTCCATCTTAGGTTAGTTCTACTAGTGGTGTTCCTCAAGGTTCCACTTTAGATTAGTTCTACTAGTGGTGTTCCTCAAGCTTCCACATTACGTTAGTTCTACTAGATGTTCCTCAAGGTTCCACCTTAGGTTAGTTCTATTAGTGGTGTTCCTCAAGGTTCCACCTTAGATTAGCTCTACTAATAGTGTTCCTCAAGGTTCCACCTTAGGTTACTTCTACTAGTGGTGTTCCTCAAGCATCCACATTACGTTAGTTCTACTTGTGGTGTTCCTTAAAGTTCCACCTTAGATTAGTTCTACTAGTGGTGTTCCTCAAGGTTCCACTTTAGGTTGGTTTTACTAGTGGTGTTCCTCAAGCTTCCACATTACGTTAATCCTACTTGTGGTGTTCCTCAAAGTTCCACCTTAGATTAGTTCTACTAGTGGTGTTCCTCAAGGTTCCACCTTGGGTTAGTTCTACTAGTGGTGTTCCTCAAGGTTCCACCTTGGGTTAGTTCTACTAGTGGTCTTCCTCAAGGTTCCACCTTGGGTTACTTCTACTATTGGTGTTCCTCACGGTTCCACCTTAGGTTAGTTATACTAGTGGTGTTCCTCAAGGTTCCACCTTGGGTTACTTCTACTAGTGGTGTTCTTCAAGGTTCCACCTTAGGTCAGTTCTACTAGTGGCGTTCCTCAAGGCTCCACCTTGGGTTAGTTCTACTAATGGTGTTCCTCAAGGTTCCATCTTAGGTTAGTTCTACTAGTGGTGTTCCTCAAGGTTCCACTTTAGATTAGTTCTACTAGTGGTGTTCCTCAAGCTTCCACATTACGTTAGTTCTACTAGATGTTCCTCAAGGTTCCACCTTAGGGTAGTTCTATTAGTGGTGTTCCTCAAGGTTCCACCTTAGATTAGCTCTACTAATAGTGTTCCTCAAGGTTCCACCTTAGGTTACTTCTACTAGTGGTGTTCCTCAAGCGTCCACATTACATTAGTTCTACTTGTGGTGTTCCTTAAAGTTTCACCTTGGATTAGTTCTACTAGTGGTGTTCCTCAAGGTTCCACTTTAGGTTGGTTCTACTAGTGGTGTTCCTCAAGTTTACACATTACGTTAATCCTACTTGTGGTGTTCCTCAAAGTTCCACCTTAGATTAGTTCTACTAGTGGTGTTCCTCAAGGTTCCACCTTGGGTTAATTCTACTAGTGGTGTTCCTCGAGGTTCCAACTTGGGTTAGTTCTACTAGTGGTCTTCCTCAAGGTTCCACCTTGGGTTACTTCTACTATTGGTGTTCCTCACGGTTCCACCTTAGGTTAGTTATACTAGTGGTGTTCCTCAAGGTTCCACCTTGGGTTACTTCTACTAGTGGTGTTCTTCAAGGTTCCACCTTAGGTCAGTTCTACTAGTGGCGTTCCTCAAGGCTCCACCTTGGGTTAGTTCTACTAATGGTGTTCCTCAAGGTTCCATCTTAGGTTAGTTCTACTAGTGGTGTTCCTCAAGGTTCCACTTTAGATTAGTTCTACTAGTGGTGTTCCTCTAGCTTCCACATTACGTTAGTTCTACTAGATGTTCCTCAAGGTTCCACCTTAGGTTAGTTCTACTAGTGGTGTTCCTCAAGGTTTCACCTTAGATTAGCTCTACTAATAGTGTTCCTCAAGGTTCCACCTTAGGTTACTTCTACTAGTGGTGTTCCTCAAGCGTCCACATTACGTTAGTTCTACTTGTGGTGTTCCTTAAAGTTCCACCTTAGATTAGTTCTACTAGTGGTGTTCCTCAAGGTTCCACTTTAGGTTGGTTCTACTAGTGGTGTTCCTCAAGCTTCCACATTACGTTAATCCTACTTGTGGTGTTCCTCAAAGTTCCACCTTAGATTAGTTCTACTAGTGGTGTTCCTCAAGGTTCCACCTTGGGTTAGTTCTACTAGTGGTGTTCCTCAAGGTTCCACCTTGGGTTAGTTCTACTAGTGGTCTTCCTCAAGGTTCCACCTTGGGTTACTTCTACTATTGGTGTTCCTCACGGTTCCACCTTAGGTTAGTTATACTAGTGGTGTTCCTCAAGGTTCCACCTCGGGTTACTTCTACTAGTGGTGTTCTTCAAGGTTCCACCTTAGGTCAGTTCTACTAGTGGCGTTCCTCAAGGCTCCACCTTGGGTTAGTTCTACTAATGGTGTTCCTCAAGGTTACATCTTAGGTTAGTTCTACTAGTGGTGTTCCTCAAGGTTCCACTTTAGATTAGTTCTACTAGTGGTGTTCCTCAAGCTTCCACATTACGTTAGTTCTACTAGATGTTCCTCAAGGTTCCACCTTAGGTTAGTTCTATTAGTGGTGTTCCTCAAGGTTCCACCTTAGATTAGCTCTACTAATAGTGTTCCTCAAGGTTCCACCTTAGGTTACTTCTACTAGTGGTGTTCCTCAAGCGTCCACATTACATTAGTTCTACTTGTGGTGTTCCTTAAAGTTCCACCTTAGATTAGTTCTACTAGTGGTGTTCCTCAAGGTTCCACTTTAGGTTGGTTCTACTAGTGGTGTTCCTCAAGCTTCCACATTACGTTAATCCTACTTGTGGTGTTCCTCAAAGTTCCACCTTAGATTAGTTCTACTAGTGGTGTTCCTCAAGGTTGCACCTTGGGTTAGTTCTACTAGTGGTGTTCCTCAAGGTTCCACCTTGGGTTTGTTCTACTAGTGGTCTTCCTCAAGGTTCCACCTTGGGTTACTTCTACTATTGGTGTTCCTCACGGTTCCACCTTAGGTTAGTTATACTAGTGGTGTTCCACCTTGGGTTACTTCTACTAGTGGTGTTCTTCAAGGTTCCACCTTAGGTCAGTTCTACTAGTGGCGTTCCTCAAGGCTCCACCTTGGGTTAGTTCTACTAATGGTGTTCCTCAAGGTTCCATCTTAGGTTAGTTCTACTAGTGGTGTTCCTCAAGGTTCCACTTTAGATTAGTTCTACTAGTGGTGTTCCTCAAGCTTCCACATTACGTTAGTTCTACTAGATGTTCCTCAAGGTTCCACCTTAGGTTAGTTATACTAGTGGTGTTCCTCAAGGTTCCACCTTGGGTTACTTCTACTAGTGGTGTTCTTCAAGGTTCCACCTTAGGTCAGTTCTACTAGTGGCGTTCCTCAAGGCTCCACCTTGGGTTGGTTCTACTAATGGTGTTCCTCAAGGTTCCATCTTAGGTTAGTTCTACTAGTGGTGTTCCTCAAGGTTCCACTTTAGATTAGTTCTACTAGTGGTGTTCCTCAAGCTTCCACATTACGTTAGTTCTACTAGATGTTCCTCAAGGTTCCACCTTAGGTTAGTTCTATTAGTGGTGTTCCTCAAGGTTCCACCTTAGATTAGCTCTACTAATAGTGTTCCTCAAGGTTCCACCTTAGGTTACTTCTACTAGTGGTGTTCCTCAAGCGTCCACATTACATTAGTTCTACTTGTGGTGTTCCTTAAAGTTTCACCTTAGATTAGTTCTACTAGTGGTGTTCCTCAAGGTTCCACTTTAGGTTGGTTCTACTAGTGGTGTTCCTCAAGTTTACACATTACGTTAATCCTACTTGTGGTGTTCCTCAAAGTTCCACCTTAGATTAGTTCTACTAGTGGTGTTCCTCAAGGTTCCACCTTGGGTTAATTCTACTAGTGGTGTTCCTCAAGGTTCCACCTTGGGTTAGTTCTACTAGTGGTCTTCCTCAAGGTTCCACCTTGGGTTACTTCTACTATTGGTGTTCCTCACGGTTCCACCTTAGGTTAGTTATACTAGTGGTGTTCCTCAAGGTTCCACCTTGGGTTACTTCTACTAGTGGTGTTCTTCAAGGTTCCACCTTAGGTCAGTTCTACTAGTGGCGTTCCTCAAGGCTCCACCTTGGGTTAGTTCTACTAATGGTGTTCCTCAAGGTTCCATCTTAGGTTAGTTCTACTAGTGGTGTTCCTCAAGGTTCCACTTTAGATTAGTTCTACTAGTGGTGTTCCTCAAGCTTACACATTACGTTAGTTCTACTAGATGTTCCTCAAGGTTCCACCTTAGGTTAGTTCTATTAGTGGTGTTCCTCAAGGTTCCACCTTAGATTAGCTCTACTAATAGTGTTCCTCAAGGTTCCACCTTAGGTTACTTCTACTAGTGGTGTTCCTCAAGCGTCCACATTACATTAGTTCTACTTGTGGTGTTCCCTAAAGTTTCACCTTAGATTAGTTCTACTAGTGGTGTTCCTCAAGGTTCCACTTTAGGTTGGTTCTACTAGTGGTGTTCCTCAAGTTTACACATTACGTTAATCCTACTTGTGGTGTTCCTCAAAGTTCCACCTTAGATTAGTTCTAATAGTGGTGTTCCTCAAGGTTCCACCTTGGGTTAGTTCTACTAGTGGTGTTCCTCAAGGTTCCACCTTGGGTTAGTTCTACTAGTGGTCTTCCTCAAGGTTCCACCTTGGGTTACTTCTACTATTGGTGTTCCTCACGGTTCCACCTTAGGTTAGTTATACTAGTGGTGTTCCTCAAGGTTCCACCTTGGGTTACTTCTACTAGTGGTGTTCTTCAAGGTTCCACCTTAGGTCAGTTCTACTAGTGGCGTTCCTCAAGGCTCCACCTTGGGTTAGTTCTACTAATGGTGTTCCTCAAGGTTCCATCTTAGGTTAGTTCTACTAGTGGTGTTCCTCAAGGTTCCACTTTAGATAAGTTCTACTATTGGTGTTCCTCAAGCTTCCACATTACGTTAGTTCTACTAGATGTTCCTCAAGGTTCCACCTTAGGTTAGTTCTATTAGTGGTGTTCCTCAAGGTTCCACCTTAGATTAGCTCTACTAATAGTGTTCCTCAAGGTTCCACCTTAGGTTACTTCTACTAGTGGTGTTCCTCAAGCGTCCACATTACATTAGTTCTACTTGTGGTGTTCCTTAAAGTTTCACCTTAGATTAGTTCTACTAGTGGTGTTCCTCAAGGTTCCACTTTAGGTTGGTTCTACTAGTGGTGTTCCTCAAGTTTACACATTACGTTAATCCTACTTGTGGTGTTCCTCAAAGTTCCACCTTAGATTAGTTCTACTAGTGGTGTTCCTCAAGGTTCCACCTTGGGTTAATTCTACTAGTGGTGTTCCTCGAGGTTCCAACTTAGGTTGGTTCTACTAGTGGTGTTCCTCAAGTTTACACATTACGTTAATCCTACTTGTGGTGTTCCTCAAAGTTCCACCTTAGATTAGTTCTACTAGTGGTGTTCCTCAAGGTTCCACCTTGGGTTAATTCTACTAGTGGCATTCCTCAAGGCTCCACCTTGGGTTAGTTCTACTAGTGTTGTTCCTCAAGGTCCCACCTTAGGTTAGTTCTACTAGTGGTGTTCCTCAATGTTCCACCTTGGGTTTCTTCTACTAGTGGTGTTCCTCGAGGTTCCAACTTAGGTAGGTTCTACTAGTGGTGTTCCTCAAGGTTCCACCTTATATATAGTATAGTTCTAACTTATATCTGTCAGTAGACTCGTTATGGAAGTGCTGAAATAAAGTGAATGACTGATGATGATTGATTGATGCTATGAGTCAATATTTAGGCAATATATTGTCAGCTGTCTGTCACAAAGATGTGTTGAAATGTAAACTTAATGTCAGACTAGTATTTTCTATCTTGCTGGTGCTTTTATTCATGGTTGCTGTCAATAACGCTGGAACATCCATGTATGATTTATTATATTATCACTGACTCACGTCCTTTTCCTTCAACATTGCACACCTTCCTACCTTCCTTCCTCTCATCAGCCTCTGCTTCATGTCATCTATTATTTACCCTGCAAGTGGACCATGGTGACACCCACACACTGGAGGAGGACACAAGAAGGTGTAAATAGTCTAATGGTCTTGGAGTCTATACTTTGTCCCCATGTTTGATTCTGGCTGTCATATTAGCCTCTAAATGCAGCGTGTGTGTGATGGCTGCCAGTCACTAAACAGCAGGCTGAGTGAGGACTATTACACTAAACTGTGTCAGGGCCACACATCCAGAACAGCTACAACCGGGGGGCCACTATTAGTCTTGTTCTGTGTGGCCAGTGTCCTCTACAGTAGACGTTAGTTTTGGTCTATTTAGTCTGGCACAGCTGGAATGGAACAAGAGGGGATAGAAAGAGAGAGAAAAGGAAGCCAGAGGGAAAAAGACAGAGACAACAACAACAACAATAACAACAAACAATGACATCACTTTTTTAAGAATCTGCTGCAAAAATGTAAATACTTCAGAAGTTCTTAGAACTGAACTCACTAACCACCAGTTGGATAGTCCAAATGATGAACAATAGAGGACCTAAGGTGGAACCTTGAGGAACACCACTAGTAGAACTAACCTAAGGTGGGACCTTGAGGAACGCCACTAGTAGAACTAACCTAAGGTGGGACCTTGAGGAACGACACTAGTAGAACTAACCTAAGGTGGGACCTTGAGGAACGACACTAGTAGAATTAACCTTAGGTGGAACCTTGAGGAACGGCCCTAGTAGAACTAGCTTAAGGTAGAACCTTGAGAAACACCACTAGTAGAACTGACTTAAGGTAGAACCTTGAGGAACACCATTAGTAGAACTAACCTAAAGTGGAATTTTGAGGAACAACACCAGTAGAACTAACCTAATGTGGAACCTTGAGGAACACCACTTGTAGAACTAACCTAAGGTGGAACCTTGAGGAACACCACTTGTAGAACTAACCTAAGGTGGAACCTTGAGGAACACCACTAGTAGAACTAACCCAAGGTGGAACCTTGAGGAACACCACTAGTAGAACTAATCTAAGTTGGAACTTTGAGGAACACCACAAGTAGGATTAACGTAATGTGGAAGCTTGAGGAACACCACTAGTAGAACCAACCTAAAGTGGAACCTTGAGGAACACCACTAGTAGAACTAATCTAAGGTGGAACTTTAAGGAACACCACAAGTAGAACTAACGTAATGTGGATGCTTGAGGAACACCACTAGTAGAAGTAACCTAAGGTGGAACCTTGAGGAACAATATTAGTAGAACTAATCTAAGGTGAAACCTTGAGGAACATCTAGTAGAACTAACGTAATGTGGAAGCTTGAGGAACACCACTAGAAGAACTAATCTAAAGTGGAACCTTGAGGAACACCACTAGTAGAACTAACCTAAGATGGAACCTTGAGGAACACCATTAGTAGAACTAACCCAAGGTGGAGCCTTGAGGAACGACACTAGTAGAACTAACCCAAGGTGGAGCCTTGAGGAACGCCACTAGTAGAACTAACCTAAGGTGGGACCTTGAGGAACGACACTAGTAGAACTAACCTAAGGTGGGACCTTAAGGAACGACACTAGTAGAACTAACCCAAGGTGGAGCCTTGAGGAACGCTACTAGTAGAACTAACCCAAGGTGGAACTTTGAGGAACACCACAAGTAGAACTAACCTAATGTGGAAGCTTGAGGAATACCACTAGTAGAACTAATCTAAAGTGGAACCTTGAGGAACACCACTAGTAGAACTAACCTAAGATGGAACCTTGAGGAACACCATTAGTAAAACTAACCTAAATTGAAACTTTGAGGAACACCACTAGTAGAACTAACCTGAGATGGAACCTTGAGGAACACCATTAGTAAAACTAACCTAAATTGAAACTTTGAGGAACACCACTAGTAGAACTAACCCAAGGTGGAGCCTTGAGGAACGCCACTAGTAGAACTAACCTAAGGTGGGACCTTGAGGAACGACACCAGTAGAACTAACCCAAGGTGGAGCCTTGAGGAACGCTACTAGTAGAACTAACCCAAGGTGGAACTTTGAGGAACACCACAAGTAGAACTAACCTAATGTGGAAGCTTGAGGAATACCACTAGTAGAACTAATCTAAAGTGGAACCATGAGGAACACCACTAGTAGAACTAACCTAAGATGGAACCTTGAGGAACACCATTAGTAAAACTAACCTAAATTGAAACTTTGAGGAACACCACTAGTAGAACTAACCTAAGGTGGAACCTTGAGGAACACCACTAGTAGAAGTAACCCAAGGTGGAGCCTTGAGGAATGCCACTAGTAGAACTAACCTAAGGTGGAACCTTGAGGAACACCACTAGTAGAACTAACCCAAGGTGGAACCTTGAGGAACACCACTAGTAGAACTAATCTAAGGTGGGACTTTGAGGAACACCACAAGTAAAACTAATGTAATGTGGAAGCTTGAGGAACACCACTAGTAGAACTAACCTAAAGTGGAACCTTGAGGAACACCACTAGTAGAACTAATCTAAGGTGTAACTTTGAGGAACACCACAAGTAGAACTAACATAATGTGGAAGCTTGAGGAACACCACTACTAGAACAAACCTAATGTGGAAGCTTGAGGAATACCACTAGTAGAACTAATCTAAAGTGGAACCATGAGGAACACCACTAGTAGAACTAACCTAAGATGGAACACCATTAGTAAAACTAACCTAAGTTGAAACTTTGAGGAACACCACTAGTAGAACTAACCTAAGGTGGAACCTTGAGGAACGACACTAGTAGAACTAACCTAAGGTGGAACTTTGAGGAACACAACAAGTAGGACTAACGTAATGCGGAAGCTTGAGGAACACCACTAGTAGAACTAACCTAAAGTGGAACCTTGAGGAACACCACTAGTAGAACTAATCTAAGGTGTAACTTTGAGGAACACCACAAGTAGAACTAACATAATGTGGAAGCTTGAGGAACACCACTACTAGAACAAACCTAAAGTGGAAGCTTGAGGAATACCACTAGTAGAACTAATCTAAAGTGGAACCATGAGGAACACCACTAGTAGAACTAACCTAAGATGGAACACCATTAGTAAAACTAACCTAAGTTGAAACTTTGAGGAACACCACTAGTAGAACTAAACTAAGGTGGAACCTTGAGGAACACCACTAGTAGAAGTAACCCAAGGTGGAACCTTGAGGGACACCACTAGTATAACTAACCTAAGGTGGAACCTTGAGGAACACCACTAGTAGAACCAACCTAAAGTGGAACCTTGAGGAACACCACTAGTATAACTAACCCAAGGTGGAACCTTGAGGAACACCACTAGTAGAACTCACCTAAGGTGGGACCTTGAGGAACAACACTAGTAGAACTAACCCAAGGTGGAGCCTTGAGGAATGCCACTAGTAGAACTAACCTAAGGTGGAACCTTGAGGAACATCTAGTAGAACTAACCTAAGATGGAACCTTGAGGAACATCATTAGTAGAACTAACCTAAGGTGGACCCTTGAGGAACGCCACCAGTAGAACTAACCAAAGGTGGAACCTTGAGGAACACCACTAGTAGAACCAACCTAAGGTGAAACTTTAAGGAACACTACTAGTATAACTAACCTAAGGTGGAACCTTGAGAAACACCACTAGTAGAACTAACCTAAGGTAGAAACCTTGAGGAACACCACTAGTAGAACTAACCTAAGATGGAATCTTGAGGAACACCACTAGTAGAACTAACCTAAGACGGAACCTTGAGGAACATCATTAGTAGAACTAACCTAAGGTAGAACCTTGATGAACACCACTAGTAGAACTAACCTAAGGTAGAACCTTGAGGAACACTATTAGTAGAATAACCTAAGGTGGAACCTTAATGAACACCACTGGTAGAACTAAATAAGTTGACATAAATCACATTATGGAAAAGGAGAGGACTTAACGTCACTCTCCTCACTTCCATCCTGCATGACGTCACTCTCCTCACTTCCATCCTGCATGACGTCACTCTCCTCACTTCCATCCTGCATGACATCACTCTCCTCACTTCCATCCTGCATGACGTCACTCTCCTCACTTCCATCCTGCATGACGTCACTCTCCTCACTTCCATCCTGCATGACGTCACTCTCCTCACTTCCATCCTGCATGACGTCACTCTGCTCACTTCCATCCTGCATGACGTCACTCTCCTCACTTCCATCCTGCATGACGTCACTCTCCTCAACTCCATCCTGCATGACGTCACTCTCCTCACTTCCATCCCGCATGACGTCACTCTCCTCACTTCCATCCCGCATGACGTCACTCTCCTCCCTTCCATCCTGCATGACGTCACTCTGCTCACTTCCATCCTGCATGACGTCACTCTCCTCACTTCCATCCTGCATGACGTCACTCTCCTCACTTCCATCCTGAATGACGTCACTCTCCTCACTTCCATCCCGCATGACGTCACTCTCCTCACTTCCATCCTGCATGACGTCACTCTCCTCACTTCCATCCTGCATGACGTCACTCTCCTCACTTCCATCCTGAATGACGTCACTCTCCTCACTTCCATCCTGCATGACGTCACTCTCCTCACTTCCATCCCGCATGACGTCACTCTCCTCACTTCCATCCTGCATGACGTCACTCTCCTCACTTCCATCCTGCATGACGTCACTCTCCTCACTTCCATCCTGCATGACGTCACTCTCCTCACTCTCAAATGCAAAGTGATGTCATATCTGCTATGGCATTTTCACGTCTTCATTAGCAGCAGAGATATGAGAATGAGAGACAAATGTCAGAGTGAGGGGATGGTGATCTTCATTGTGTATTCATCAGCAGACACCAACAGCCACACATCAGGGACAGACTCCAGTGGTGCTCGTAGATAACAAGTCACTCCAATAAAATGTCGCTCTTATTTTACTTACTGTCTGTCACTGCTTTCATGTCTCATTTAACACCATAATACTTTACATAGATCTCTCTCTCTCTCTCTCTCTCCCTCTCTCTATACATATATATATATATATATATATATATATATATATATATATATATATATATATATATATATATATATATATATATATATATATATATTATTTATTTATTTATTTATGTAATTATTTTTATTTTATTTATTATTATTATTATATATATATATTTTTTAATATGTTGGGTTGTACATGTAGATGATACAAATCATATTGTTGATGTAGATGATACAAAGCATAGTGTTGATGTAGATGATACACATGATATTAAAGATGTGGATGATACAAATCATATTGTTGATGTGGATTATACACATCATATCGTTGATGTAGATGATACACATGATATTAAATATGTGGATGATACAAATCATATTGTTGATGTAGATGATACACATCATATTGTTGATGTAGATGATACAAATCATATTGTTGATGTAGATGATACACATCATATTGTTGATGTAGATGATACAAACCATATTGTTGATGTAGATGATACAAATCATATTGTTGATGTAGATGATACAAATCATATTGTTGATGTGGATGATACAAATCATATTGTTGATGTAGATGATACAAATCATATTGTTGATGTGGATGATACAAATCATATTGTTGATGTAGATGATACACATCATATTGTTGATGTAGATGATACAAATCATAGTGTTGATGTAGATGATACAAATCATATAGTTGATGTAGTTGATACAAATCATATTGTTGATGTAGATGATACAAATCATATTGTTGATGTAGATGATACACATCATATTGTTGATGTAGATGATACACATCATATTGTTGATGTGGATGATACAAATCATATTGTTGATGCAGATGATACAAATCATATTGTTGATGTAGATGATACAAATCATATTGTTGATGTAGATGATACACATGATATTAAATATGTGGATGATACAAATCATATTGTTGATGTAGATAATACAAATCATATTGTTGATGTAGATGATACAAACCATATTGTTGATGTGGATGATACAAATCATATTGTTGATGTAGATGATACACATCATATCGTTGATGTGGATGATACAAATCATATTGTTGATGTAGATGATACACATCATATTGTTGATGTAGATGATACAATCATATTGTTGATGCAGATGATACAAATCATATTGTTGATGTAGATGATACAAATCATATTGTTGATGTAGATGATACACATGATATTAAATATGTGGATGATACAAATCATATTGTTGATGTAGATGATACAAATCATATTGTTGATGTAGATGATACACATGATATTAAATATGTGGATGATTCAAATCATATTGTTGATGTAGATGATACAAACCATATTGTTGATGTGGATGATACAAATCATATTGTTGATGTAGATGATACAAATCATATTGTTGATGCAGATGATACAAATCATATTGTTGATGTAGATGATACAAATCATATTGTTGATGTAGATGATACAAATCATATTGTTGATGTGGATGATACAAATCATATTGTTGATGTAGATGATACAAATCATATTGTTGATGTGGATGATACAAATCATATTGTTGATGTAGATTATACACATTATAGTGTTGATGTAGTTGATACAAATCATATTGTTGATGTAGATGATACAAATCATATTGTTGATGTGGATGATACAAATCATATTGTTGATGTAGATGATACAAATCATATTGTTGATGTGGATGATACAAATCATATTGTTGATGTGGATGATACAAATCATATTGTTGATGTAGATGATACAAATCATAGTGTTGATGTAGATGATACAAATCATATTGTTGATGTGGATGATACACATCATATTGTTGATGTAGATGATACAAATCATATTGTTGATGTAGATGATACAAACCATATTGTTGATGTGGATGATACAAATCATATTGTTGATGTAGATGATACAAATCATATTGTTGATGTAGATGATACAAATCATATTGTTGATGTAGATGATACAAATCATATTGTTGATGTGGATGATACAAATCACATTGTTGATATAAATGATACAAACCATATTGTTGATGTAGATGATACAAATCATATCGTTGATGTGGATGATACAAACCACATTGTTGATGTAGATGATACAAATCATATTGTTGATGTAGATGATACACATCATATCGTTGATGTAGATGATACACATGATATTAAATATGTGGATGATACAAATCATATTGTTGATGTAGATAATACAAATCATATTGATGATGTGGATGATACAAATCATATTAAAGATGTAGATGATACAAATCATATTGTTGATGTAGATGATACAAACCATATTGTTGATGTAGATGATACAAATCATAGTGTTGATGTAGATGATACAAATCATATTGTTGATGTAGATGATACAAATCATATTGTTGATGTAGATGATACAAATCATATTGTTGATATAAATGATACAAACCATATTGTTGATGTAGATGATACAAATCATATCGTTGATGTAGATGATACAAATCATTTTGTTGATGTGGATGATAGAAATCATATTGTTGATATAAATGATACAAACCATATTGTTGATGTAGATGATACAAATCATATCGTTGATGTATATGATACACATCATATTGTTGATGTAGATGATACAAATCATATTGTTGATGTAGATGATACAAACCATATTGTTGATGTAGATGATACAAATCATATCATTGATGTAGATGATACAAATCATATTGTTGATGTAGATGATACAAAGCATATTGTTGATGTGGATGATACAAATCATATTGTTGATGTAGATGATACAAATCATATTGTTGATGTAGATGATACAAATCATATTGTTGATGTAGATGATACAAATCATATTGTTGATGTAGATGATACACATCATATTGTTGATGTAGATGATACAAATCATATTGTTGATGTAGATGATACAAATCATATTGTTGATGTAGATGATACAAATCATATTGTTGATATAAATGATACAAACCATATTGTTGATGTAGATGATACAAATCATATTGTTGATGTAGATGATACAAATCATATTGTTGATGTAGATGATACAAATCATATTGTTGATGTAGATGATACAAATCATATCGTTGATGTAGATGATACACATCATAGTGTTGATGTAGATGATACAAATCATATTGTTGATGTAGATGATACACATCATATTGTTGATGTAGATGATACAAATCATATTGTTGATGTAGATGATACACATCATATTGTTGATGTAGATGATACACATCATATTGTTGATGTAGATGATACAAATCATATTGTTGATGTAGATGATACAAATCATATTGTTGATGTAGATGATACAAATCAAATTGTTGATGTAGATGATACAAATCATATTGTTGATGTAGATGATACAAATCATATTGTTGATGTAGATGATACAAATCATAGTGTTGATGCAGATGATACAAATCATATTGTTGATGTGGATGATACAAACCATATTGTTGATGTAGATGATACAAATCATATCGTTGATGTAGATGATACAAATCATATTGTTGATGTAGATGATACAAATCATATTGTTGATGTAGATGATACAAATCATATTGTTGATGTAGATGATACAAATCATATTGTTGATGTAGATGATACAAATCATATTGTTGATGTAGATAATACAAATCATAGTGTTGATGTAGATGATACACATGATATTAAAGATGTGGATGATACAAATCATATTGTTGATGTAGATGATAGAAATCATATTGTTGATATAAATGATACAAACCATATTGTTGATGTAGATGATACAAATCAAATCGTTGATGTATATGATACAAATCATATTGTTGATGTAGATGATACACATCATATTGTTGATGTAGATGATACAAATCAAATTGTTGATGTAGATGATACAAATCATATTGTTGATGTAGATGATACACATCATATTGTTGATGTAGATGATACACATCATATTGTTGATGTAGATGATACAAATCATATTGTTGATGTAGATGATACAAATCAAATTGTTGATGTAGATGATACAAATCATATTGTTGATGTAGATGATACAAATCATATTGTTGATGTAGATGATACAAATCAAATTGTTGATGTAGATGATACAAATCAAATTGTTGATGTAGATGATACAAATCATATTGTTGATGTAGATGATACACATCATATTGTTGATGTAGATGATACACATCATATTGTTGATGTAGATGATACAAATCATATTGTTGATATAAATGATACAAACCATATTGTTGATGTAGATGATACAAATCATATTGTTGATGTAGATGATACAAATCATATTGTTGATGTAGATGATACAAATCATATCGTTGATGTGGATGATACAAATCATATTGTTGATGTAGATGATACACATCATATTGTTGATGTAGATGATACAAATCATATTGTTGATGTAGATGATACAAATCATATCGTTGATGTAGATGATACAAATCATATCGTTGATGTAGATGATACAAATCATATTGTTGATGTAGATGATACAAACCATATCGTTGATGTAGATGATACAAATCATATTTTTGATGTGGATGATACAAACCATATTGTTGATGTAGATGATACAAACCATATTGTTGATGTAGATGATACAAATCATATTGTTGATGTAGATGATACAAATCATATTGTTGATGTAGATGATACAAACCATATTGTTGATGTAGATGATACAAATCATATCATTGATGTAGATGATACAAATCATAGTGTTGATGTAGATGATACAAGTCATAGTGTTGATGTAGATGATACAAACCATATTGTTGATGTAGATGATACAAATCATAGTGTTGATGTAGATGATACAAATCATATTGTTGATGTAGATGACACAAATCATATTGTTGATGTAGATGATACAAACCATATTGTTGATGTAGATGATACAAATCATATCATTGATGTAGATGATACAAATCATAGTGTTGATGTAGATGATACAAGTCATATTGTTGATGTAGATGATACAAATCATATTGTTGATGTAGATGATACAAACCATATTGTTGATTTAGATGATACAAATCATATTGTTGATGTAGATGATACAAATCATATTGTTGATGTAGATGATACAAATCATAGTGTTGATGTAGATGATACAAATCATATTGTTGATGTAGATGATACAAATCATATTGTTGATGTAGATGATACAAACCATATTGTTGATGTAGATGATACAAATCATATCATTGATGTAGATGATACAAGTCATAGTGTTGATGTAGATGATACACATCATATTGTTGATGTAGATGATACAAGCCATATTGTTGATGTAGATGATACAAATCATAGTGTTGATGTAGATGATACAAATCATAGTGTTGATGTAGATGATACACATGCTATTAAAGATGTGGATGATACAAATCATAGTGTTGATGTAGATGATACAAATCATATTGTTGATGTAGATGATACAAGTCATAGTGTTGATGTAGATGATACACATGATTTTAAAGATGTGGATGATACAAATCATAGTGTTGATGTAGATGATACACATGATATTAAAGATGTGGATGATACACATCATATTGTTGATGTAGATGATACAAATCATATTGTTGATGTAGATGATACAAATCATATTTTTGATGTGGATGATACAAACCATATTGTTGATGTAGATTATACAAATCATATTGTTGATGTAGATGATACAAATCATAGTGTTGATGTAGATGATACACATCATATTGTTGATGTAGATGATACAAATCATATTGTTGATGTGGATGATACAAATCATATTGTTGATGTGGATGATACAAATCATATTGTTGATGTAGATGATACAAATCATATTGTTGATGTGGATGATACAAATCATATTGTTGATGTGGATGATACAAATCATAGTGTTGATGTAGATGATACAAGTCATAGTGTTGATGTAGATGATACACATCATATTGTTGATGTAGATGATACAAATCATATTGTTGATGTAGATGATACAAATCATATTTTTGATGTGGATGATACAAACCATATTGTTGATGTAGATTATACAAATCATATTGTTGATGTAGATGATACAAATCATAGTGTTGATGTAGATGATACACATCATATTGTTGATGTAGATGATACAAATCATATTGTTGATGTAGATGATACAAATCATATTTTTGATGTGGATGATACAAACCATATTGTTGATGTAGATTATACAAATCATATTGTTGATGTAGATGATACAAATCATAGTGTTGATGTAGATGATACACATCATATTGTTGATGTAGATGATACAAATCATATTGTTGATGTGGATGATACACATCATATTGTTGATGTAGATGATACACATCATATTGTTGATGTAGATGATACACATCATATTGTTGATGTGGATGATACAAATCATATTGTTGATGTAGATGATACAAACCATATTGTTGATGTAGATGATACAAATCATATCATTGATGTAGATGATACAAATCATAGTGTTGATGTAGATGATACAAGTCATATTGTTGATGTAGATGATACAAATCATATTGTTGATGTAGATGATACAAACCATATTGTTGATTTAGATGATACAAATCATATTGTTGATGTAGATGATACAAATCATATTGTTGATGTAGATGATACAAATCATATTGTTGATGTAGATGATACAAATCATATTGTTGATGTAGATGATACAAACCATATTGTTGATGTAGATGATACAAATCATATCATTGATGTAGATGATACAAATCATAGTGTTGATGTAGATGATACAAGTCATATTGTTGATGTAGATGATACAAATCATATTGTTGATGTAGATGATACAAACCATATTGTTGATGTAGATGATACAAATCATATTGTTGATGTAGATGATACAAACCATATTGTTGATGTAGATGATACAAATCATATCATTGATGTAGATGATACAAATCATAGTGTTGATGTAGATGATACAAGTCATATTGTTGATGTAGATGATACAAATCATATTGTTGATGTAGATGATACAAACCATATTGTTGATGTAGATGATACAAATCATATCATTGATGTAGATGATACAAATCATAGTGTTGATGTAGATGATACAAGTCATAGTGTTGATGTAGATGATACACATCATATTGTTGATGTAGATGATACAAACCATATTGTTGATGTAGATGATACAAATCATAGTGTTGATGTAGATGATACAAGTCATAGTGTTGATGTAGATGATACACATCATATTGTTAATGTAGATGATACAAATCATATTGTTGATGTAGATGATACAAATCATAGTGTTAATGTAGATGACACAAATCATATTGTTGATGTAGATGATACAAATCATATTGTTGATGTAGATGATACACATCATATTGTTGATGTAGATGATACAAACCATATTGTTGATGTAGATGATACAAATCATATCATTGATGTAGATGATACAAATCATAGTGTTGATGTAGATGATACAAGTCATATTGTTGATGTAGATGATACAAATCATATTGTTGATGTAGATGATACAAACCATATTGTTGATTTAGATGATACAAATCATATTGTTGATGTAGATGATACAAATCATATTGTTGATGTAGATGATACAAATCATAGTGTTGATGTAGATGATACAAATCATATTGTTGATGTAGATGATACAAATCATATTGTTGATGTAGATGATACAAACCATATTGTTGATGTAGATGATACAAATCATATCATTGATGTAGATGATACAAATCATAGTGTTGATGTAGATGATACAAGTCATAGTGTTGATGTAGATGATACACATCATATTGTTGATGTAGATGATACAAACCATATTGTTGATGTAGATGATACAAATCATAGTGTTGATGTAGATGATACAAATCATAGTGTTGATGTAGATGATACACATGCTATTAAAGATGTGGATGATACAAATCATAGTGTTGATGTAGATGATACAAATCATATTGTTGATGTAGATGATACAAGTCATAGTGTTGATGTAGATGATACAAATCATAGTGTTGATGTAGATGATACACATGATTTTAAAGATGTGGATGATACAAATCATAGTGTTGATGTAGATGATACACATGATATTAAAGATGTGGATGATACACATCATATTGTTGATGTAGATGATACAAATCATATCGTTGATGTATATGATACAAATCATATTTTTGATGTGGATGATACAAACCATATTGTTGATGTAGATGATACAAATCATATTGTTGATGTAGATGATACAAATCATAGTGTTGATGTAGATGATACACATCATATTGTTGATGTAGATGATACAAATCATATTGTTGATGTGGATGATACACATCATATTGTTGATGTAGATGATACACATCATATTGTTGATGTAGATGATACACATCATATTGTTGATGTGGATGATACAAACCATATTGTTGATGTAGATTATACAAATCATATTGTTGATGTAGATGATACAAATCATAGTGTTGATGTAGATGATACACATCATATTGTTGATGTAGATGATACAAATCATATTGTTGATGTGGATGATACACATCATATTGTTGATGTAGATGATACACATCATATTGTTGATGTAGATGATACACATCATATTGTTGATGTGGATGATACAAATCATATTGTTGATGTAGATGATACAAACCATATTGTTGATGTAGATGATACAAATCATATTGTTGATGTAGATGATACAAACCATATTGTTGATTTAGATGATACAAACCATATTGTTGATGTAGATGATACAAATCATATTGTTGATGTAGATGATACAAGTCATAGTGTTGATGTAGATGATACAAATCATAGTGTTGATGTAGATGATACACATGATTTTAAAGATGTGGATGATACAAATCATAGTGTTGATGTAGATGATACACATGATATTAAAGATGTGGATGATACACATCATATTGTTGATGTAGATGATACAAATCATATCGTTGATGTATATGATACAAATCATATTTTTGATGTGGATGATACAAACCATATTGTTGATGTAGATGATACAAATCATATTGTTGATGTAGATGATACAAATCATAGTGTTGATGTAGATGATACACATCATATTGTTGATGTAGATGATACAAATCATATTGTTGATGTGGATGATACACATCATATTGTTGATGTAGATGATACACATCATATTGTTGATGTAGATGATACACATCATATTGTTGATGTGGATGATACAAACCATATTGTTGATGTAGATTATACAAATCATATTGTTGATGTAGATGATACAAATCATAGTGTTGATGTAGATGATACACATCATATTGTTGATGTAGATGATACAAATCATATTGTTGATGTGGATGATACACATCATATTGTTGATGTAGATGATACACATCATATTGTTGATGTAGATGATACACATCATATTGTTGATGTGGATGATACAAATCATATTGTTGATGTAGATGATACAAACCATATTGTTGATGTAGATGATACAAATCATATTGTTGATGTAGATGATACAAATCATATTGTTGATGTAGATGATACAAATCATAGTGTTGATGCAGATGATACAAATCATATTGTTGATGTGGATGATACAAACCATATTGTTGATGTAGATGATACAAATCATATCGTTGATGTAGATGATACAAATCATATTGTTGATGTAGATGATACAAATCATATTGTTGATGTAGATGATACAAATCATATTGTTGATGTAGATGATACAAATCATATTGTTGATGTAGATGATACAAATCATATTGTTGATGTAGATAATACAAATCATAGTGTTGATGTAGATGATACACATGATATTAAAGATGTGGATGATACAAATCATATTGTTGATGTAGATGATAGAAATCATATTGTTGATATAAATGATACAAACCATATTGTTGATGTAGATGATACAAATCAAATCGTTGATGTATATGATACAAATCATATTGTTGATGTAGATGATACACATCATATTGTTGATGTAGATGATACAAATCAAATTGTTGATGTAGATGATACAAATCATATTGTTGATGTAGATGATACACATCATATTGTTGATGTAGATGATACACATCATATTGTTGATGTAGATGATACAAATCATATTGTTGATGTAGATGATACAAATCAAATTGTTGATGTAGATGATACAAATCATATTGTTGATGTAGATGATACAAATCATATTGTTGATGTAGATGATACAAATCAAATTGTTGATGTAGATGATACAAATCAAATTGTTGATGTAGATGATACAAATCATATTGTTGATGGAGATGATACACATCATATTGTTGATGTAGATGATACACATCATATTGTTGATGTAGATGATACAAATCATATTGTTGATATAAATGATACAAACCATATTGTTGATGTAGATGATACAAATCATATTGTTGATGTAGATGATACAAATCATATTGTTGATGTAGATGATACAAATCATATCGTTGATGTGGATGATACAAATCATATTGTTGATGTAGATGATACACATCATATTGTTGATGTAGATGATACAAATCATATTGTTGATGTAGATGATACAAATCATATCGTTGATGTAGATGATACAAATCATATCGTTGATGTAGATGATACAAATCATATTGTTGATGTAGATGATACAAACCATATCGTTGATGTAGATGATACAAATCATATTTTTGATGTGGATGATACAAACCATATTGTTGATGTAGATGATACAAACCATATTGTTGATGTAGATGATACAAATCATATTGTTGATGTAGATGATACAAATCATATTGTTGATGTAGATGATACAAACCATATTGTTGATGTAGATGATACAAATCATATCATTGATGTAGATGATACAAATCATAGTGTTGATGTAGATGATACAAGTCATAGTGTTGATGTAGATGATACAAACCATATTGTTGATGTAGATGATACAAATCATAGTGTTGATGTAGATGATACAAATCATATTGTTGATGTAGATGACACAAATCATATTGTTGATGTAGATGATACAAACCATATTGTTGATGTAGATGATACAAATCATATCATTGATGTAGATGATACAAATCATAGTGTTGATGTAGATGATACAAGTCATATTGTTGATGTAGATGATACAAACCATATTGTTGATTTAGATGATACAAATCATATTGTTGATGTAGATGATACAAATCATATCATTGATGTAGATGATACAAATCATATTGTTGATGTAGATGATACAAACCATATTGTTGATTTAGATGATACAAATCATATTGTTGATGTAGATGATACAAATCATATTGTTGATGTAGATGATACAAATCATATTGTTGATGTAGATGATACAAACCATATTGTTGATGTAGATGATACAAATCATATCATTGATGTAGATGATACAAATCATAGTGTTGATGTAGATGATACAAGTCATAGTGTTGATGTAGATGATACACATCATATTGTTGATGTAGATGATACAAGCCATATTGTTGATGTAGATGATACAAATCATAGTGTTGATGTAGATGATACAAATCATAGTGTTGATGTAGATGATACACATGCTATTAAAGATGTGGATGATACAAATCATAGTGTTGATGTAGATGATACAAATCATATTGTTGATGTAGATGATACAAGTCATAGTGTTGATGTAGATGATACACATGATTTTAAAGATGTGGATGATACAAATCATAGTGTTGATGTAGATGATACACATGATATTAAAGATGTGGATGATACACATCATATTGTTGATGTAGATGATACAAATCATATTGTTGATGTAGATGATACAAATCATATTTTTGATGTGGATGATACAAACCATATTGTTGATGTAGATTATACAAATCATATTGTTGATGTAGATGATACAAATCATAGTGTTGATGTAGATGATACACATCATATTGTTGATGTAGATGATACAAATCATATTGTTGATGTGGATGATACAAATCATATTGTTGATGTGGATGATACAAATCATATTGTTGATGTAGATGATACAAATCATATTGTTGATGTGGATGATACAAATCATATTGTTGATGTGGATGATACAAATCATAGTGTTGATGTAGATGATACAAGTCATAGTGTTGATGTAGATGATACACATCATATTGTTGATGTAGATGATACAAACCATATTGTTGATGTAGATGATACAAATCATAGTGTTGATGTAGATGATACAAATCATAGTGTTGATGTAGATGATACACATGCTATTAAAGATGTGGATGATACAAATCATAGTGTTGATGTAGATGATACAAATCATATTGTTGATGTAGATGATACAAGTCATAGTGTTGATGTAGATGATACACATGATTTTAAAGATGTGGATGATACAAATCATAGTGTTGATGTAGATGATACACATGATATTAAAGATGTGGATGATACACATCATATTGTTGATGTAGATGATACAAATCATATTGTTGATGTAGATGATACAAATCATATTTTTGATGTGGATGATACAAACCATATTGTTGATGTAGATTATACAAATCATATTGTTGATGTAGATGATACAAATCATAGTGTTGATGTAGATGATACACATCATATTGTTGATGTAGATGATACAAATCATATTGTTGATGTGGATGATACACATCATATTGTTGATGTAGATGATACACATCATATTGTTGATGTAGATGATACACATCATATTGTTGATGTGGATGATACAAATCATATTGTTGATGTAGATGACACAAATCATATTGTTGATGTAGATGATACAAACCATATTGTTGATGTAGATGATACAAATCATATCATTGATGTAGATGATACAAATCATAGTGTTGATGTAGATGATACAAGTCATATTGTTGATGTAGATGATACAAATCATATTGTTGATGTAGATGATACAAACCATATTGTTGATTTAGATGATACAAATCATATTGTTGATGTAGATGATACAAATCATATTGTTGATGTAGATGATACAAATCATATTGTTGATGTAGATGATACAAATCATATTGTTGATGTAGATGATACAAACCATATTGTTGATGTAGATGATACAAATCATATCATTGATGTAGATGATACAAATCATAGTGTTGATGTAGATGATACAAGTCATATTGTTGATGTAGATGATACAAATCATATTGTTGATGTAGATGATACAAACCATATTGTTGATGTAGATGATACAAATCATATTGTTGATGTAGATGATACAAACCATATTGTTGATGTAGATGATACAAATCATATCATTGATGTAGATGATACAAATCATAGTGTTGATGTAGATGATACAAGTCATATTGTTGATGTAGATGATACAAATCATATTGTTGATGTAGATGATACAAACCATATTGTTGATGTAGATGATACAAATCATATCATTGATGTAGATGATACAAATCATAGTGTTGATGTAGATGATACAAGTCATAGTGTTGATGTAGATGATACACATCATATTGTTGATGTAGATGATACAAACCATATTGTTGATGTAGATGATACAAATCATAGTGTTGATGTAGATGATACAAGTCATAGTGTTGATGTAGATGATACACATCATATTGTTAATGTAGATGATACAAATCATAGTGTTAATGTAGATGACACAAATCATATTGTTGATGTAGATGATACAAATCATATTGTTGATGTAGATGATACACATCATATTGTTGATGTAGATGATACAAACCATATTGTTGATGTAGATGATACAAATCATATCATTGATGTAGATGATACAAATCATAGTGTTGATGTAGATGATACAAGTCATATTGTTGATGTAGATGATACAAATCATATTGTTGATGTAGATGATACAAACCATATTGTTGATTTAGATGATACAAATCATATTGTTGATGTAGATGATACAAATCATATTGTTGATGTAGATGATACAAATCATAGTGTTGATGTAGATGATACAAATCATATTGTTGATGTAGATGATACAAATCATATTGTTGATGTAGATGATACAAACCATATTGTTGATGTAGATGATACAAATCATATCATTGATGTAGATGATACAAATCATAGTGTTGATGTAGATGATACAAGTCATAGTGTTGATGTAGATGATACACATCATATTGTTGATGTAGATGATACAAACCATATTGTTGATGTAGATGATACAAATCATAGTGTTGATGTAGATGATACAAATCATAGTGTTGATGTAGATGATACACATGCTATTAAAGATGTGGATGATACAAATCATAGTGTTGATGTAGATGATACAAATCATATTGTTGATGTAGATGATACAAGTCATAGTGTTGATGTAGATGATACAAATCATAGTGTTGATGTAGATGATACACATGATTTTAAAGATGTGGATGATACAAATCATAGTGTTGATGTAGATGATACACATGATATTAAAGATGTGGATGATACACATCATATTGTTGATGTAGATGATACAAATCATATCGTTGATGTAGATGATACAAATCATATTGTTGATGTAGATGATACAAATCATATTGTTGATGTAGATGATACAAATCATATCGTTGATGTGGATGATACAAATCATATTGTTGATGTAGATGATACACATCATATTGTTGATGTAGATGATACAAATCATATTGTTGATGTAGATGATACAAATCATATCGTTGATGTAGATGATACAAATCATATCGTTGATGTAGATGATACAAATCATATTGTTGATGTAGATGATACAAATCATATTGTTGATGTAGATGATACAAATCATATTGTTGATGTAGATGATACAAATCATATCGTTGATGTGGATGATACAAATCATATTGTTGATGTAGATGATACACATCATATTGTTGATGTAGATGATACAAATCATATTGTTGATGTAGATGATACAAATCATATCGTTGATGTAGATGATACAAATCATATCGTTGATGTAGATGATACAAATCATATTGTTGATGTAGATGATACAAACCATATCGTTGATGTAGATGATACAAATCATATTTTTGATGTGGATGATACAAACCATATTGTTGATGTAGATGATACAAACCATATTGTTGATGTAGATGATACAAATCATATTGTTGATGTAGATGATACAAATCATATTGTTGATGTAGATGATACAAACCATATTGTTGATGTAGATGATACAAATCATATCATTGATGTAGATGATACAAATCATAGTGTTGATGTAGATGATACAAGTCATAGTGTTGATGTAGATGATACAAACCATATTGTTGATGTAGATGATACAAATCATAGTGTTGATGTAGATGATACAAATCATATTGTTGATGTAGATGACACAAATCATATTGTTGATGTAGATGATACAAACCATATTGTTGATGTAGATGATACAAATCATATCATTGATGTAGATGATACAAATCATAGTGTTGATGTAGATGATACAAGTCATATTGTTGATGTAGATGATACAAATCATATTGTTGATGTAGATGATACAAACCATATTGTTGATTTAGATGATACAAATCATATTGTTGATGTAGATGATACAAATCATATTGTTGATGTAGATGATACAAATCATATTGTTGATGTAGATGATACAAACCATATTGTTGATGTAGATGATACAAATCATATCATTGATGTAGATGATACAAATCATAGTGTTGATGTAGATGATACAAGTCATAGTGTTGATGTAGATGATACACATCATATTGTTGATGTAGATGATACAAGCCATATTGTTGATGTAGATGATACAAATCATAGTGTTGATGTAGATGATACAAATCATAGTGTTGATGTAGATGATACACATGCTATTAAAGATGTGGATGATACAAATCATAGTGTTGATGTAGATGATACAAATCATATTGTTGATGTAGATGATACAAGTCATAGTGTTGATGTAGATGATACACATGATTTTAAAGATGTGGATGATACAAATCATAGTGTTGATGTAGATGATACACATGATATTAAAGATGTGGATGATACACATCATATTGTTGATGTAGATGATACAAATCATATTGTTGATGTAGATGATACAAATCATATTTTTGATGTGGATGATACAAACCATATTGTTGATGTAGATTATACAAATCATATTGTTGATGTAGATGATACAAATCATAGTGTTGATGTAGATGATACACATCATATTGTTGATGTAGATGATACAAATCATATTGTTGATGTGGATGATACAAATCATATTGTTGATGTGGATGATACAAATCATATTGTTGATGTAGATGATACAAATCATATTGTTGATGTGGATGATACAAATCATATTGTTGATGTGGATGATACAAATCATAGTGTTGATGTAGATGATACAAGTCATAGTGTTGATGTAGATGATACACATCATATTGTTGATGTAGATGATACAAACCATATTGTTGATGTAGATGATACAAATCATAGTGTTGATGTAGATGATACAAATCATAGTGTTGATGTAGATGATACACATGCTATTAAAGATGTGGATGATACAAATCATAGTGTTGATGTAGATGATACAAATCATATTGTTGATGTAGATGATACAAGTCATAGTGTTGATGTAGATGATACACATGATTTTAAAGATGTGGATGATACAAATCATAGTGTTGATGTAGATGATACACATGATATTAAAGATGTGGATGATACACATCATATTGTTGATGTAGATGATACAAATCATATTGTTGATGTAGATGATACAAATCATATTTTTGATGTGGATGATACAAACCATATTGTTGATGTAGATTATACAAATCATATTGTTGATGTAGATGATACAAATCATAGTGTTGATGTAGATGATACACATCATATTGTTGATGTAGATGATACAAATCATATTGTTGATGTGGATGATACACATCATATTGTTGATGTAGATGATACAAATCATATTGTTGATGTAGATGATACACATCATATTGTTGATGTGGATGATACAAATCATATTGTTGATGTAGATGACACAAATCATATTGTTGATGTAGATGATACAAACCATATTGTTGATGTAGATGATACAAATCATATCATTGATGTAGATGATACAAATCATAGTGTTGATGTAGATGATACAAGTCATATTGTTGATGTAGATGATACAAATCATATTGTTGATGTAGATGATACAAACCATATTGTTGATTTAGATGATACAAATCATATTGTTGATGTAGATGATACAAATCATATTGTTGATGTAGATGATACAAATCATATTGTTGATGTAGATGATACAAATCATATTGTTGATGTAGATGATACAAACCATATTGTTGATGTAGATGATACAAATCATATCATTGATGTAGATGATACAAATCATAGTGTTGATGTAGATGATACAAGTCATATTGTTGATGTAGATGATACAAATCATATTGTTGATGTAGATGATACAAACCATATTGTTGATGTAGATGATACAAATCATATTGTTGATGTAGATGATACAAACCATATTGTTGATGTAGATGATACAAATCATATCATTGATGTAGATGATACAAATCATAGTGTTGATGTAGATGATACAAGTCATATTGTTGATGTAGATGATACAAATCATATTGTTGATGTAGATGATACAAACCATATTGTTGATGTAGATGATACAAATCATATCATTGATGTAGATGATACAAATCATAGTGTTGATGTAGATGATACAAGTCATAGTGTTGATGTAGATGATACACATCATATTGTTGATGTAGATGATACAAACCATATTGTTGATGTAGATGATACAAATCATAGTGTTGATGTAGATGATACAAATCATAGTGTTGATGTAGATGATACACATGCTATTAAAGATGTGGATGATACAAATCATAGTGTTGATGTAGATGATACAAATCATATTGTTGATGTGGATGATACAAACCATATTGTTGATGTAGATTATACAAATCATATTGTTGATGTAGATGATACAAATCATATTGTTGATGTAGATGATACAAATCATATTGTTGATGTAGATGATACAAATCATAGTGTTGATGTAGATGATACAAATCATATTGTTGATGTAGATGATACAAATCATATTGTTGATGTAGATGATACAAACCATATTGTTGATGTAGATGATACAAATCATATCATTGATGTAGATGATACAAATCATAGTGTTGATGTAGATGATACAAGTCATAGTGTTGATGTAGATGATACACATCATATTGTTGATGTAGATGATACAAACCATATTGTTGATGTAGATGATACAAATCATAGTGTTGATGTAGATGATACAAATCATAGTGTTGATGTAGATGATACACATGCTATTAAAGATGTGGATGATACAAATCATAGTGTTGATGTAGATGATACAAATCATATTGTTGATGTAGATGATACAAGTCATAGTGTTGATGTAGATGATACAAATCATAGTGTTGATGTAGATGATACACATGATTTTAAAGATGTGGATGATACAAATCATAGTGTTGATGTAGATGATACACATGATATTAAAGATGTGGATGATACACATCATATTGTTGATGTAGATGATACAAATCATATCGTTGATGTATATGATACAAATCATATTTTTGATGTGGATGATACAAACCATATTGTTGATGTAGATGATACAAATCATAGTGTTGATGTAGATGATACAAATCATAGTGTTGATGTAGATGATACACATCATATTGTTGATGTAGATGATACAAATCATATTGTTGATGTAGATGATACAAATCATAGTGTTGATGTAGATGATACACATCATATTGTTGATGTAGATGATACAAATCATATTGTTGATGTGGATGATACACATCATATTGTTGATGTAGATGATACACATCATATTGTTGATGTAGATGATACACATCATATTGTTGATGTGGATGATACAAATCATATTGTTGATGTAGATGATACAAACCATATTGTTGATGTAGATGATACAAATCATATCATTGATGTAGATGATACAAATCATAGTGTTGATGTAGATGATACAAGTCATATTGTTGATGTAGATGATACAAATCATATTGTTGATGTAGATGATACAAATCATATTGTTGATGTAGATGATACAAATCATATTGTTGATGCAGATGATACACATCATATTGTTGATGCAGATGATACAAATCATATTGTTGATGTAGATGATACAAATCATATTGTTGATGCAGATGATACACATCATAGTGTTGATGTAGATGATACACATGATTTTAAAGATGTGGATGATACAAATCATAGTGTTGATGTAGATGATACACATGATATTAAAGATGTGGATGATACAAATCATAGTGTTGATGTAGATGATACAAATCATATTGTTGATGTAGATGATACAAATCATATCGTTGATGTATATGATACAAATCATATTTTTGATGTGGATGATACAAACCATATTGTTGATGTAGATTATACAAATCATATTGTTGATGTAGATGATACAAATCATAGTGTTGATGTAGATGATACACATGATATTATAGATGTGGATGATACAAATCATTTTGTTGATGTAAATGAGACAAACCATATTGTTGATGTAGATGATACAAATCATATCGTTGATGTAGATGATACAAGTCATATTGTTGATGTAGATGATACAAATCATATTGTTGATGTAGATGATACAAACCATATTGTTGATGTAGATGATACAAATCATATTGTTGATGTAGATGATACAAACCATATTGTTGATGTAGATGATACAAATCATATCATTGATGTAGATGATACAAATCATAGTGTTGATGTAGATGATACAAGTCATATTGTTGATGTAGATGATACAAATCATATTGTTGATGTAGATGATACAAACCATATTGTTGATGTAGATGATACAAATCATATCATTGATGTAGATGATACAAATCATAGTGTTGATGTAGATGATACAAGTCATAGTGTTGATGTAGATGATACACATCATATTGTTGATGTAGATGATACAAACCATATTGTTGATGTAGATGATACAAATCATAGTGTTGATGTAGATGATACAAATCATATTGTTGATGTAGATGATACAAATCATATTGTTGATGTAGATGATACAAATCATATTGTTGATGTAGATGATACAAATCATAGTGTTGATGTAGATGATACAAATCATATTGTTGATGTAGATGATACAAATCATATTGTTGATGTAGATGATACAAACCATATTGTTGATGTAGATGATACAAATCATATCATTGATGTAGATGATACAAATCATAGTGTTGATGTAGATGATACAAGTCATAGTGTTGATGTAGATGATACACATCATATTGTTGATGTAGATGATACAAACCATATTGTTGATGTAGATGATACAAATCATAGTGTTGATGTAGATGATACACATGCTATTAAAGATGTGGATGATACAAATCATAGTGTTGATGTAGATGATACAAATCATATTGTTGATGTAGATGATACAAGTCATAGTGTTGATGTAGATGATACACATGATTTTAAAGATGTGGATGATACAAATCATAGTGTTGATGTAGATGATACACATGATATTAAAGATGTGGATGATACACATCATATTGTTGATGTAGATGATACAAATCATATTGTTGATGTAGATGATACAAATCATATTTTTGATGTGGATGATACAAACCATATTGTTGATGTAGATTATACAAATCATATTGTTGATGTAGATGATACAAATCATAGTGTTGATGTAGATGATACACATCATATTGTTGATGTAGATGATACAAATCATATTGTTGATGTGGATGATACACATCATATTGTTGATGTAGATGATACACATCATATTGTTGATGTAGATGATACACATCATATTGTTGATGTAGATGATACAAATCATATTGTTGATGTAGATGACACAAATCATATTGTTGATGTAGATGATACAAACCATATTGTTGATGTAGATGATACAAATCATATCATTGATGTAGATGATACAAATCATAGTGTTGATGTAGATGATACAAGTCATATTGTTGATGTAGATGATACAAATCATATTGTTGATGTAGATGATACAAACCATATTGTTGATTTAGATGATACAAATCATATTGTTGATGTAGATGATACAAATCATATTGTTGATGTAGATGATACAAATCATATTGTTGATGTAGATGATACAAATCATATTGTTGATGTAGATGATACAAACCATATTGTTGATGTAGATGATACAAATCATATCATTGATGTAGATGATACAAATCATAGTGTTGATGTAGATGATACAAGTCATATTGTTGATGTAGATGATACAAATCATATTGTTGATGTAGATGATACAAACCATATTGTTGATGTAGATGATACAAATCATATTGTTGATGTAGATGATACAAACCATATTGTTGATGTAGATGATACAAATCATATCATTGATGTAGATGATACAAATCATAGTGTTGATGTAGATGATACAAGTCATATTGTTGATGTAGATGATACAAATCATATTGTTGATGTAGATGATACAAACCATATTGTTGATTTAGATGATACAAATCATATTGTTGATGTAGATGATACAAATCATATTGTTGATGTAGATGATACAAATCATAGTGTTGATGTAGATGATACAAATCATATTGTTGATGTAGATGATACAAATCATATTGTTGATGTAGATGATACAAACCATATTGTTGATGTAGATGATACAAATCATATCATTGATGTAGATGATACAAATCATAGTGTTGATGTAGATGATACAAGTCATAGTGTTGATGTAGATGATACACATCATATTGTTGATGTAGATGATACAAACCATATTGTTGATGTAGATGATACAAATCATAGTGTTGATGTAGATGATACAAATCATAGTGTTGATGTAGATGATACACATGCTATTAAAGATGTGGATGATACAAATCATAGTGTTGATGTAGATGATACAAATCATATTGTTGATGTAGATGATACAAGTCATAGTGTTGATGTAGATGATACAAATCATAGTGTTGATGTAGATGATACACATGATTTTAAAGATGTGGATGATACAAATCATAGTGTTGATGTAGATGATACACATGATATTAAAGATGTGGATGATACACATCATATTGTTGATGTAGATGATACAAATCATATCGTTGATGTATATGATACAAATCATATTTTTGATGTGGATGATACAAACCATATTGTTGATGTAGATTATACAAATCATATTGTTGATGTAGATGATACAAATCATAGTGTTGATGTAGATGATACACATCATATTGTTGATGTAGATGATACAAATCATATTGTTGATGTGGATGATACACATCATATTGTTGATGTAGATGATACACATCATATTGTTGATGTAGATGATACACATCATATTGTTGATGTGGATGATACAAATCATATTGTTGATGTAGATGATACAAACCATATTGTTGATGTAGATGATACAAATCATATCATTGATGTAGATGATACAAATCATAGTGTTGATGTAGATGATACAAGTCATATTGTTGATGTAGATGATACAAATCATATTGTTGATGTAGATGATACAAATCATATTGTTGATGTAGATGATACAAATCATATTGTTGATGCAGATGATACACATCATATTGTTGATGCAGATGATACAAATCATATTGTTGATGTAGATGATACAAATCATATTGTTGATGCAGATGATACACATCATAGTGTTGATGTAGATGATACACATGATTTTAAAGATGTGGATGATACAAATCATAGTGTTGATGTAGATGATACACATGATATTAAAGATGTGGATGATACAAATCATAGTGTTGATGTAGATGATACAAATCATATTGTTGATGTAGATGATACAAATCATATTGTTGATGTAGATGATACAAATCATATTGTTGATGTAGATGATACAAATCATATTGTTGATGTAGATAATACAAATCATAGTGTTGATGTAGATGATACACATGATATTAAAGATGTGGATGATACAAATCATATTGTTGATGTAGATGATAGAAATCATATTGTTGATATAAATGATACAAACCATATTGTTGATGTAGATGATACAAATCAAATCGTTGATGTATATGATACAAATCATATTGTTGATGTAGATGATACACATCATATTGTTGATGTAGATGATACAAATCAAATTGTTGATGTAGATGATACAAATCATATTGTTGATGTAGATGATACACATCATATTGTTGATGTAGATGATACAAATCATATTGTTGATGTAGATGATACAAATCAAATTGTTGATGTAGATGATACAAATCATATTGTTGATGTAGATGATACACATCATATTGTTGATGTAGATGATACAAATCATATTGTTGATGTAGATGATACAAATCAAATTGTTGATGTAGATGATACACATCATATTGTTGATGTAGATGATACAAATCATATTGTTGATGTAGATGATACAAATCAAATTGTTGATGTAGATGATACAAATCATATTGTTGATGTAGATGATACAAATCATATTGTTGATGTAGATGATACAAATCAAATTGTTGATGTAGATGATACAAATCAAATTGTTGATGTAGATGATACAAATCATATTGTTGATGTAGATGATACACATCATATTGTTGATGTAGATGATACACATCATATTGTTGATGTAGATGATACAAATCATATTGTTGATATAAATGATACAAACCATATTGTTGATGTAGATGATACAAATCATATTGTTGATGTAGATGATACAAATCATATTGTTGATGTAGATGATACAAATCATATCGTTGATGTGGATGATACAAATCATATTGTTGATGTAGATGATACACATCATATTGTTGATGTAGATGATACAAATCATATTGTTGATGTAGATGATACAAATCATATCGTTGATGTAGATGATACAAATCATATCGTTGATGTAGATGATACAAATCATATTGTTGATGTAGATGATACAAACCATATCGTTGATGTAGATGATACAAATCATATTTTTGATGTGGATGATACAAACCATATTGTTGATGTAGATGATACAAACCATATTGTTGATGTAGATGATACAAATCATATTGTTGATGTAGATGATACAAATCATATTGTTGATGTAGATGATACAAACCATATTGTTGATGTAGATGATACAAATCATATCATTGATGTAGATGATACAAATCATAGTGTTGATGTAGATGATACAAGTCATAGTGTTGATGTAGATGATACACATCATATTGTTGATGTAGATGATACAAACCATATTGTTGATGTAGATGATACAAATCATAGTGTTGATGTAGATGATACAAGTCATAGTGTTGATGTAGATGATACACATCATATTGTTGATGTAGATGATACAAACCATATTGTTGATGTAGATGATACAAATCATATTGTTGATGTAGATGATACAAATCATATTGTTGATGTAGATGACACAAATCATATTGTTGATGTAGATGATACAAACCATATTGTTGATGTAGATGATACAAATCATATCATTGATGTAGATGATACAAATCATAGTGTTGATGTAGATGATACAAGTCATATTGTTGATGTAGATGATACAAATCATATTGTTGATGTAGATGATACAAACCATATTGTTGATTTAGATGATACAAATCATATTGTTGATGTAGATGATACAAATCATATTGTTGATGTAGATGATACAAATCATAGTGTTGATGTAGATGATACAAATCATATTGTTGATGTAGATGATACAAATCATATTGTTGATGTAGATGATACAAACCATATTGTTGATGTAGATGATACAAATCATATCATTGATGTAGATGATACAAATCATAGTGTTGATGTAGATGATACAAGTCATAGTGTTGATGTAGATGATACACATCATATTGTTGATGTAGATGATACAAGCCATATTGTTGATGTAGATGATACAAATCATAGTGTTGATGTAGATGATACAAATCATAGTGTTGATGTAGATGATACACATGCTATTAAAGATGTGGATGATACAAATCATAGTGTTGATGTAGATGATACAAATCATATTGTTGATGTAGATGATACAAGTCATAGTGTTGATGTAGATGATACACATGATTTTAAAGATGTGGATGATACAAATCATAGTGTTGATGTAGATGATACACATGATATTAAAGATGTGGATGATACACATCATATTGTTGATGTAGATGATACAAATCATATTGTTGATGTAGATGATACAAATCATATTTTTGATGTGGATGATACAAACCATATTGTTGATGTAGATTATACAAATCATATTGTTGATGTAGATGATACAAATCATAGTGTTGATGTAGATGATACACATCATATTGTTGATGTAGATGATACAAATCATATTGTTGATGTGGATGATACAAATCATATTGTTGATGTGGATGATACAAATCATATTGTTGATGTAGATGATACAAATCATATTGTTGATGTGGATGATACAAATCATATTGTTGATGTGGATGATACAAATCATAGTGTTGATGTAGATGATACAAGTCATAGTGTTGATGTAGATGATACACATCATATTGTTGATGTAGATGATACAAACCATATTGTTGATGTAGATGATACAAATCATAGTGTTGATGTAGATGATACAAATCATAGTGTTGATGTAGATGATACACATGCTATTAAAGATGTGGATGATACAAATCATAGTGTTGATGTAGATGATACAAATCATATTGTTGATGTAGATGATACAAGTCATAGTGTTGATGTAGATGATACACATGATTTTAAAGATGTGGATGATACAAATCATAGTGTTGATGTAGATGATACACATGATATTAAAGATGTGGATGATACACATCATATTGTTGATGTAGATGATACAAATCATATTGTTGATGTAGATGATACAAATCATATTTTTGATGTGGATGATACAAACCATATTGTTGATGTAGATTATACAAATCATATTGTTGATGTAGATGATACAAATCATAGTGTTGATGTAGATGATACACATCATATTGTTGATGTAGATGATACAAATCATATTGTTGATGTGGATGATACACATCATATTGTTGATGTAGATGATACACATCATATTGTTGATGTAGATGATACACATCATATTGTTGATGTGGATGATACAAATCATATTGTTGATGTAGATGACACAAATCATATTGTTGATGTAGATGATACAAACCATATTGTTGATGTAGATGATACAAATCATATCATTGATGTAGATGATACAAATCATAGTGTTGATGTAGATGATACAAGTCATATTGTTGATGTAGATGATACAAATCATATTGTTGATGTAGATGATACAAACCATATTGTTGATTTAGATGATACAAATCATATTGTTGATGTAGATGATACAAATCATATTGTTGATGTAGATGATACAAATCATATTGTTGATGTAGATGATACAAATCATATTGTTGATGTAGATGATACAAACCATATTGTTGATGTAGATGATACAAATCATATCATTGATGTAGATGATACAAATCATAGTGTTGATGTAGATGATACAAGTCATATTGTTGATGTAGATGATACAAATCATATTGTTGATGTAGATGATACAAACCATATTGTTGATGTAGATGATACAAATCATATTGTTGATGTAGATGATACAAACCATATTGTTGATGTAGATGATACAAATCATATCATTGATGTAGATGATACAAATCATAGTGTTGATGTAGATGATACAAGTCATATTGTTGATGTAGATGATACAAATCATATTGTTGATGTAGATGATACAAACCATATTGTTGATGTAGATGATACAAATCATATCATTGATGTAGATGATACAAATCATAGTGTTGATGTAGATGATACAAGTCATAGTGTTGATGTAGATGATACACATCATATTGTTGATGTAGATGATACAAACCATATTGTTGATGTAGATGATACAAATCATAGTGTTGATGTAGATGATACAAGTCATAGTGTTGATGTAGATGATACACATCATATTGTTAATGTAGATGATACAAATCATAGTGTTAATGTAGATGACACAAATCATATTGTTGATGTAGATGATACAAATCATATTGTTGATGTAGATGATACACATCATATTGTTGATGTAGATGATACAAACCATATTGTTGATGTAGATGATACAAATCATATCATTGATGTAGATGATACAAATCATAGTGTTGATGTAGATGATACAAGTCATATTGTTGATGTAGATGATACAAATCATATTGTTGATGTAGATGATACAAACCATATTGTTGATTTAGATGATACAAATCATATTGTTGATGTAGATGATACAAATCATATTGTTGATGTAGATGATACAAATCATAGTGTTGATGTAGATGATACAAATCATATTGTTGATGTAGATGATACAAATCATATTGTTGATGTAGATGATACAAACCATATTGTTGATGTAGATGATACAAATCATATCATTGATGTAGATGATACAAATCATAGTGTTGATGTAGATGATACAAGTCATAGTGTTGATGTAGATGATACACATCATATTGTTGATGTAGATGATACAAACCATATTGTTGATGTAGATGATACAAATCATAGTGTTGATGTAGATGATACAAATCATAGTGTTGATGTAGATGATACACATGCTATTAAAGATGTGGATGATACAAATCATAGTGTTGATGTAGATGATACAAATCATATTGTTGATGTAGATGATACAAGTCATAGTGTTGATGTAGATGATACAAATCATAGTGTTGATGTAGATGATACACATGATTTTAAAGATGTGGATGATACAAATCATAGTGTTGATGTAGATGATACACATGATATTAAAGATGTGGATGATACACATCATATTGTTGATGTAGATGATACAAATCATATCGTTGATGTATATGATACAAATCATATTTTTGATGTGGATGATACAAACCATATTGTTGATGTAGATTATACAAATCATATTGTTGATGTAGATGATACAAATCATAGTGTTGATGTAGATGATACAAATCATATTGTTGATGTGGATGATACACATCATATTGTTGATGTAGATGATACACATCATATTGTTGATGTAGATGATACACATCATATTGTTGATGTGGATGATACAAATCATATTGTTGATGTAGATGATACAAACCATATTGTTGATGTAGATGATACAAATCATATCATTGATGTAGATGATACAAATCATAGTGTTGATGTAGATGATACAAGTCATATTGTTGATGTAGATGATACAAATCATATTGTTGATGTGGATGATACAAATCATATTGTTGATGTAGATGATACAAATCATATTGTTGATGCAGATGATACACATCATATTGTTGATGCAGATGATACAAATCATATTGTTGATGTAGATGATACAAATCATATTGTTGATGCAGATGATACACATCATAGTGTTGATGTAGATGATACACATGATTTTAAAGATGTGGATGATACAAATCATAGTGTTGATGTAGATGATACACATGATATTAAAGATGTGGATGATACAAATCATAGTGTTGATGTAGATGATACAAATCATATTGTTGATGTAGATGATACAAATCATATTGTTGATGCAGATGATACACATCATAGTGTTGATGTAGATGATACACATGATTTTAAAGATGTGGATGATACAAATCATAGTGTTGATGTAGATGATACACATGATATTAAAGATGTGGATGATACAAATCATAGTGTTGATGTAGATGATACAAACCATATTGTTGATGTAGATTATACAAATCATATTGTTGATGTAGATGATACAAATCATAGTGTTGATGTAGATGATACACATGATATTATAGATGTGGATGATACAAATCATTTTGTTGATGTAAATGAGACAAACCATATTGTTGATGTAGATGATACAAATCATATCGTTGATGTAGATGATACAAGTCATATTGTTGATGTAGATGATACAAATCATATTGTTGATGTAGATGATACAAACCATATTGTTGATGTAGATGATACAAATCATATTGTTGATGTAGATGATACAAACCATATTGTTGATGTAGATGATACAAATCATATCATTGATGTAGATGATACAAATCATAGTGTTGATGTAGATGATACAAGTCATATTGTTGATGTAGATGATACAAATCATATTGTTGATGTAGATGATACAAACCATATTGTTGATGTAGATGATACAAATCATATCATTGATGTAGATGATACAAATCATAGTGTTGATGTAGATGATACAAGTCATAGTGTTGATGTAGATGATACACATCATATTGTTGATGTAGATGATACAAACCATATTGTTGATGTAGATGATACAAATCATAGTGTTGATGTAGATGATACAAATCATATTGTTGATGTAGATGATACAAATCATATTGTTGATGTAGATGATACAAATCATATTGTTGATGTAGATGATACAAATCATAGTGTTGATGTAGATGATACAAATCATATTGTTGATGTAGATGATACAAATCATATTGTTGATGTAGATGATACAAACCATATTGTTGATGTAGATGATACAAATCATATCATTGATGTAGATGATACAAATCATAGTGTTGATGTAGATGATACAAGTCATAGTGTTGATGTAGATGATACACATCATATTGTTGATGTAGATGATACAAACCATATTGTTGATGTAGATGATACAAATCATAGTGTTGATGTAGATGATACAAATCATAGTGTTGATGTAGATGATACACATGCTATTAAAGATGTGGATGATACAAATCATAGTGTTGATGTAGATGATACAAATCATATTGTTGATGTAGATGATACAAGTCATAGTGTTGATGTAGATGATACACATGATTTTAAAGATGTGGATGATACAAATCATAGTGTTGATGTAGATGATACACATGATATTAAAGATGTGGATGATACACATCATATTGTTGATGTAGATGATACAAATCATATTGTTGATGTAGATGATACAAATCATATTTTTGATGTGGATGATACAAACCATATTGTTGATGTAGATTATACAAATCATATTGTTGATGTAGATGATACAAATCATAGTGTTGATGTAGATGATACACATCATATTGTTGATGTAGATGATACAAATCATATTGTTGATGTGGATGATACACATCATATTGTTGATGTAGATGATACACATCATATTGTTGATGTAGATGATACACATCATATTGTTGATGTGGATGATACAAATCATATTGTTGATGTAGATGATACAAATCATAGTGTTGATGTAGATGATACAAGTCATATTGTTGATGTAGATGATACAAATCATATTGTTGATGTAGATGATACAAACCATATTGTTGATGTAGATGATACAAATCATATTGTTGATGTAGATGATACAAACCATATTGTTGATGTAGATGATACAAATCATATCATTGATGTAGATGATACAAATCATAGTGTTGATGTAGATGATACAAGTCATATTGTTGATGTAGATGATACAAATCATATTGTTGATGTAGATGATACAAACCATATTGTTGATGTAGATGATACAAATCATATCATTGATGTAGATGATACAAATCATAGTGTTGATGTAGATGATACAAGTCATAGTGTTGATGTAGATGATACACATCATATTGTTGATGTAGATGATACAAACCATATTGTTGATGTAGATGATACAAATCATAGTGTTGATGTAGATGATACAAGTCATAGTGTTGATGTAGATGATACACATCATATTGTTAATGTAGATGATACAAATCATAGTGTTAATGTAGATGACACAAATCATATTGTTGATGTAGATGATACAAATCATATTGTTGATGTAGATGATACACATCATATTGTTGATGTAGATGATACAAACCATATTGTTGATGTAGATGATACAAATCATATCATTGATGTAGATGATACAAATCATAGTGTTGATGTAGATGATACAAGTCATATTGTTGATGTAGATGATACAAATCATATTGTTGATGTAGATGATACAAACCATATTGTTGATTTAGATGATACAAATCATATTGTTGATGTAGATGATACAAATCATATTGTTGATGTAGATGATACAAATCATAGTGTTGATGTAGATGATACAAATCATATTGTTGATGTAGATGATACAAATCATATTGTTGATGTAGATGATACAAACCATATTGTTGATGTAGATGATACAAATCATATCATTGATGTAGATGATACAAATCATAGTGTTGATGTAGATGATACAAGTCATAGTGTTGATGTAGATGATACACATCATATTGTTGATGTAGATGATACAAACCATATTGTTGATGTAGATGATACAAATCATAGTGTTGATGTAGATGATACAAATCATAGTGTTGATGTAGATGATACACATGCTATTAAAGATGTGGATGATACAAATCATAGTGTTGATGTAGATGATACAAATCATATTGTTGATGTAGATGATACAAGTCATAGTGTTGATGTAGATGATACAAATCATAGTGTTGATGTAGATGATACACATGATTTTAAAGATGTGGATGATACAAATCATAGTGTTGATGTAGATGATACACATGATATTAAAGATGTGGATGATACACATCATATTGTTGATGTAGATGATACAAATCATATCGTTGATGTATATGATACAAATCATATTTTTGATGTGGATGATACAAATCATATTGTTGATGTAGATGATACAAATCATAGTGTTGATGTAGATGATACACATCATATTGTTGATGTAGATGATACAAATCATATTGTTGATGTGGATGATACACATCATATTGTTGATGTAGATGATACACATCATATTGTTGATGTAGATGATACACATCATATTGTTGATGTGGATGATACAAATCATATTGTTGATGTAGATGATACAAACCATATTGTTGATGTAGATGATACAAATCATATCATTGATGTAGATGATACAAATCATAGTGTTGATGTAGATGATACAAGTCATATTGTTGATGTAGATGATACAAATCATATTGTTGATGTAGATGATACAAATCATATTGTTGATGTAGATGATACAAATCATATTGTTGATGCAGATGATACACATCATATTGTTGATGCAGATGATACAAATCATATTGTTGATGTAGATGATACAAATCATATTGTTGATGCAGATGATACACATCATAGTGTTGATGTAGATGATACACATGATTTTAAAGATGTGGATGATACAAATCATAGTGTTGATGTAGATGATACACATGATATTAAAGATGTGGATGATACAAATCATAGTGTTGATGTAGATGATACAAATCATATTGTTGATGTAGATGATACAAATCATATCGTTGATGTATATGATACAAATCATATTTTTGATGTGGATGATACAAACCATATTGTTGATGTAGATTATACAAATCATATTGTTGATGTAGATGATACAAATCATAGTGTTGATGTAGATGATACACATGATATTATAGATGTGGATGATACAAATCATTTTGTTGATGTAAATGAGACAAACCATATTGTTGATGTAGATGATACAAATCATATCGTTGATGTAGATGATACAAGTCATATTGTTGATGTAGATGATACAAATCATATTGTTGATGTAGATGATACAAACCATATTGTTGATGTAGATGATACAAATCATATTGTTGATGTAGATGATACAAACCATATTGTTGATGTAGATGATACAAATCATATCATTGATGTAGATGATACAAATCATAGTGTTGATGTAGATGATACAAGTCATATTGTTGATGTAGATGATACAAATCATATTGTTGATGTAGATGATACAAACCATATTGTTGATGTAGATGATACAAATCATATCATTGATGTAGATGATACAAATCATAGTGTTGATGTAGATGATACAAGTCATAGTGTTGATGTAGATGATACACATCATATTGTTGATGTAGATGATACAAACCATATTGTTGATGTAGATGATACAAATCATAGTGTTGATGTAGATGATACAAATCATATTGTTGATGTAGATGATACAAATCATATTGTTGATGTAGATGATACAAATCATATTGTTGATGTAGATGATACAAATCATAGTGTTGATGTAGATGATACAAATCATATTGTTGATGTAGATGATACAAATCATATTGTTGATGTAGATGATACAAACCATATTGTTGATGTAGATGATACAAATCATATCATTGATGTAGATGATACAAATCATAGTGTTGATGTAGATGATACAAGTCATAGTGTTGATGTAGATGATACACATCATATTGTTGATGTAGATGATACAAACCATATTGTTGATGTAGATGATACAAATCATAGTGTTGATGTAGATGATACAAATCATAGTGTTGATGTAGATGATACACATGCTATTAAAGATGTGGATGATACAAATCATAGTGTTGATGTAGATGATACAAATCATATTGTTGATGTAGATGATACAAGTCATAGTGTTGATGTAGATGATACACATGATTTTAAAGATGTGGATGATACAAATCATAGTGTTGATGTAGATGATACACATGATATTAAAGATGTGGATGATACACATCATATTGTTGATGTAGATGATACAAATCATATTGTTGATGTAGATGATACAAATCATATTTTTGATGTGGATGATACAAACCATATTGTTGATGTAGATTATACAAATCATATTGTTGATGTAGATGATACAAATCATAGTGTTGATGTAGATGATACACATCATATTGTTGATGTAGATGATACAAATCATATTGTTGATGTGGATGATACACATCATATTGTTGATGTAGATGATACACATCATATTGTTGATGTAGATGATACACATCATATTGTTGATGTGGATGATACAAATCATATTGTTGATGTAGATGACACAAATCATATTGTTGATGTAGATGATACAAACCATATTGTTGATGTAGATGATACAAATCATATCATTGATGTAGATGATACAAATCATAGTGTTGATGTAGATGATACAAGTCATATTGTTGATGTAGATGATACAAATCATATTGTTGATGTAGATGATACAAACCATATTGTTGATTTAGATGATACAAATCATATTGTTGATGTAGATGATACAAATCATATTGTTGATGTAGATGATACAAATCATATTGTTGATGTAGATGATACAAATCATATTGTTGATGTAGATGATACAAACCATATTGTTGATGTAGATGATACAAATCATATCATTGATGTAGATGATACAAATCATAGTGTTGATGTAGATGATACAAGTCATATTGTTGATGTAGATGATACAAATCATATTGTTGATGTAGATGATACAAACCATATTGTTGATGTAGATGATACAAATCATATTGTTGATGTAGATGATACAAACCATATTGTTGATGTAGATGATACAAATCATATCATTGATGTAGATGATACAAATCATAGTGTTGATGTAGATGATACAAGTCATATTGTTGATGTAGATGATACAAATCATATTGTTGATGTAGATGATACAAACCATATTGTTGATGTAGATGATACAAATCATATCATTGATGTAGATGATACAAATCATAGTGTTGATGTAGATGATACAAGTCATAGTGTTGATGTAGATGATACACATCATATTGTTGATGTAGATGATACAAACCATATTGTTGATGTAGATGATACAAATCATAGTGTTGATGTAGATGATACAAGTCATAGTGTTGATGTAGATGATACACATCATATTGTTAATGTAGATGATACAAATCATATTGTTGATGTAGATGACACAAATCATATTGTTGATGTAGATGATACAAATCATAGTGTTAATGTAGATGATACAAATCATATTGTTGATGTAGATGACACAAATCATATTGTTGATGTAGATGATACAAATCATATTGTTGATGTAGATGATACACATCATATTGTTGATGTAGATGATACAAACCATATTGTTGATGTAGATGATACAAATCATATCATTGATGTAGATGATACAAATCATAGTGTTGATGTAGATGATACAAGTCATATTGTTGATGTAGATGATACAAATCATATTGTTGATGTAGATGATACAAACCATATTGTTGATTTAGATGATACAAATCATATTGTTGATGTAGATGATACAAATCATATTGTTGATGTAGATGATACAAATCATAGTGTTGATGTAGATGATACAAATCATATTGTTGATGTAGATGATACAAATCATATTGTTGATGTAGATGATACAAACCATATTGTTGATGTAGATGATACAAATCATATCATTGATGTAGATGATACAAATCATAGTGTTGATGTAGATGATACAAGTCATAGTGTTGATGTAGATGATACACATCATATTGTTGATGTAGATGATACAAACCATATTGTTGATGTAGATGATACAAATCATAGTGTTGATGTAGATGATACAAATCATAGTGTTGATGTAGATGATACACATGCTATTAAAGATGTGGATGATACAAATCATAGTGTTGATGTAGATGATACAAATCATATTGTTGATGTAGATGATACAAGTCATAGTGTTGATGTAGATGATACAAATCATAGTGTTGATGTAGATGATACACATGATTTTAAAGATGTGGATGATACAAATCATAGTGTTGATGTAGATGATACACATGATATTAAAGATGTGGATGATACACATCATATTGTTGATGTAGATGATACAAATCATATCGTTGATGTATATGATACAAATCATATTTTTGATGTGGATGATACAAACCATATTGTTGATGTAGATTATACAAATCATATTGTTGATGTAGATGATACAAATCATAGTGTTGATGTAGATGATACACATCATATTGTTGATGTAGATGATACAAATCATATTGTTGATGTGGATGATACACATCATATTGTTGATGTAGATGATACACATCATATTGTTGATGTAGATGATACACATCATATTGTTGATGTGGATGATACAAATCATATTGTTGATGTAGATGATACAAACCATATTGTTGATGTAGATGATACAAATCATATCATTGATGTAGATGATACAAATCATAGTGTTGATGTAGATGATACAAGTCATATTGTTGATGTAGATGATACAAATCATATTGTTGATGTAGATGATACAAATCATATTGTTGATGTAGATGATACAAATCATATTGTTGATGCAGATGATACACATCATATTGTTGATGCAGATGATACAAATCATATTGTTGATGTAGATGATACAAATCATATTGTTGATGCAGATGATACACATCATAGTGTTGATGTAGATGATACACATGATTTTAAAGATGTGGATGATACAAATCATAGTGTTGATGTAGATGATACACATGATATTAAAGATGTGGATGATACAAATCATAGTGTTGATGTAGATGATACAAATCATATTGTTGATGTAGATGATACAAATCATATCGTTGATGTATATGATACAAATCATATTTTTGATGTGGATGATACAAACCATATTGTTGATGTAGATTATACAAATCATATTGTTGATGTAGATGATACAAATCATAGTGTTGATGTAGATGATACACATGATATTATAGATGTGGATGATACAAATCATTTTGTTGATGTAAATGAGACAAACCATATTGTTGATGTAGATGATACAAATCATATCGTTGATGTAGATGATACAAGTCATATTGTTGATGTAGATGATACAAATCATATTGTTGATGTAGATGATACAAACCATATTGTTGATGTAGATGATACAAATCATATTGTTGATGTAGATGATACAAACCATATTGTTGATGTAGATGATACAAATCATATCATTGATGTAGATGATACAAATCATAGTGTTGATGTAGATGATACAAGTCATATTGTTGATGTAGATGATACAAATCATATTGTTGATGTAGATGATACAAACCATATTGTTGATGTAGATGATACAAATCATATCATTGATGTAGATGATACAAATCATAGTGTTGATGTAGATGATACAAGTCATAGTGTTGATGTAGATGATACACATCATATTGTTGATGTAGATGATACAAACCATATTGTTGATGTAGATGATACAAATCATATTGTTGATGTAGATGATACAAATCATATTGTTGATGTAGATGACACAAATCATATTGTTGATGTAGATGATACAAACCATATTGTTGATGTAGATGATACAAATCATATCATTGATGTAGATGATACAAATCATAGTGTTGATGTAGATGATACAAGTCATATTGTTGATGTAGATGATACAAATCATATTGTTGATGTAGATGATACAAACCATATTGTTGATTTAGATGATACAAATCATATTGTTGATGTAGATGATACAAATCATATTGTTGATGTAGATGATACAAATCATAGTGTTGATGTAGATGATACAAATCATATTGTTGATGTAGATGATACAAATCATATTGTTGATGTAGATGATACAAACCATATTGTTGATGTAGATGATACAAATCATATCATTGATGTAGATGATACAAATCATAGTGTTGATGTAGATGATACAAGTCATAGTGTTGATGTAGATGATACACATCATATTGTTGATGTAGATGATACAAGCCATATTGTTGATGTAGATGATACAAATCATAGTGTTGATGTAGATGATACAAATCATAGTGTTGATGTAGATGATACACATGCTATTAAAGATGTGGATGATACAAATCATAGTGTTGATGTAGATGATACAAATCATATTGTTGATGTAGATGATACAAGTCATAGTGTTGATGTAGATGATACACATGATTTTAAAGATGTGGATGATACAAATCATAGTGTTGATGTAGATGATACACATGATATTAAAGATGTGGATGATACACATCATATTGTTGATGTAGATGATACAAATCATATTGTTGATGTAGATGATACAAATCATATTTTTGATGTGGATGATACAAACCATATTGTTGATGTAGATTATACAAATCATATTGTTGATGTAGATGATACAAATCATAGTGTTGATGTAGATGATACACATCATATTGTTGATGTAGATGATACAAATCATATTGTTGATGTGGATGATACAAATCATATTGTTGATGTGGATGATACAAATCATATTGTTGATGTAGATGATACAAATCATATTGTTGATGTGGATGATACAAATCATATTGTTGATGTGGATGATACAAATCATAGTGTTGATGTAGATGATACAAGTCATAGTGTTGATGTAGATGATACACATCATATTGTTGATGTAGATGATACAAACCATATTGTTGATGTAGATGATACAAATCATAGTGTTGATGTAGATGATACAAATCATAGTGTTGATGTAGATGATACACATGCTATTAAAGATGTGGATGATACAAATCATAGTGTTGATGTAGATGATACAAATCATATTGTTGATGTAGATGATACAAGTCATAGTGTTGATGTAGATGATACACATGATTTTAAAGATGTGGATGATACAAATCATAGTGTTGATGTAGATGATACACATGATATTAAAGATGTGGATGATACACATCATATTGTTGATGTAGATGATACAAATCATATTGTTGATGTAGATGATACAAATCATATTTTTGATGTGGATGATACAAACCATATTGTTGATGTAGATTATACAAATCATATTGTTGATGTAGATGATACAAATCATAGTGTTGATGTAGATGATACACATCATATTGTTGATGTAGATGATACAAATCATATTGTTGATGTGGATGATACACATCATATTGTTGATGTAGATGATACACATCATATTGTTGATGTAGATGATACACATCATATTGTTGATGTGGATGATACAAATCATATTGTTGATGTAGATGACACAAATCATATTGTTGATGTAGATGATACAAACCATATTGTTGATGTAGATGATACAAATCATATCATTGATGTAGATGATACAAATCATAGTGTTGATGTAGATGATACAAGTCATATTGTTGATGTAGATGATACAAATCATATTGTTGATGTAGATGATACAAACCATATTGTTGATTTAGATGATACAAATCATATTGTTGATGTAGATGATACAAATCATATTGTTGATGTAGATGATACAAATCATATTGTTGATGTAGATGATACAAATCATATTGTTGATGTAGATGATACAAACCATATTGTTGATGTAGATGATACAAATCATATCATTGATGTAGATGATACAAATCATAGTGTTGATGTAGATGATACAAGTCATATTGTTGATGTAGATGATACAAATCATATTGTTGATGTAGATGATACAAACCATATTGTTGATGTAGATGATACAAATCATATTGTTGATGTAGATGATACAAACCATATTGTTGATGTAGATGATACAAATCATATCATTGATGTAGATGATACAAATCATAGTGTTGATGTAGATGATACAAGTCATATTGTTGATGTAGATGATACAAATCATATTGTTGATGTAGATGATACAAACCATATTGTTGATGTAGATGATACAAATCATATCATTGATGTAGATGATACAAATCATAGTGTTGATGTAGATGATACAAGTCATAGTGTTGATGTAGATGATACACATCATATTGTTGATGTAGATGATACAAACCATATTGTTGATGTAGATGATACAAATCATAGTGTTGATGTAGATGATACAAGTCATAGTGTTGATGTAGATGATACACATCATATTGTTAATGTAGATGATACAAATCATAGTGTTAATGTAGATGACACAAATCATATTGTTGATGTAGATGATACAAATCATATTGTTGATGTAGATGATACACATCATATTGTTGATGTAGATGATACAAACCATATTGTTGATGTAGATGATACAAATCATATCATTGATGTAGATGATACAAATCATAGTGTTGATGTAGATGATACAAGTCATATTGTTGATGTAGATGATACAAATCATATTGTTGATGTAGATGATACAAACCATATTGTTGATTTAGATGATACAAATCATATTGTTGATGTAGATGATACAAATCATATTGTTGATGTAGATGATACAAATCATAGTGTTGATGTAGATGATACAAATCATATTGTTGATGTAGATGATACAAATCATATTGTTGATGTAGATGATACAAACCATATTGTTGATGTAGATGATACAAATCATATCATTGATGTAGATGATACAAATCATAGTGTTGATGTAGATGATACAAGTCATAGTGTTGATGTAGATGATACACATCATATTGTTGATGTAGATGATACAAACCATATTGTTGATGTAGATGATACAAATCATAGTGTTGATGTAGATGATACAAATCATAGTGTTGATGTAGATGATACACATGCTATTAAAGATGTGGATGATACAAATCATAGTGTTGATGTAGATGATACAAATCATATTGTTGATGTAGATGATACAAGTCATAGTGTTGATGTAGATGATACAAATCATAGTGTTGATGTAGATGATACACATGATTTTAAAGATGTGGATGATACAAATCATAGTGTTGATGTAGATGATACACATGATATTAAAGATGTGGATGATACACATCATATTGTTGATGTAGATGATACAAATCATATCGTTGATGTATATGATACAAATCATATTTTTGATGTGGATGATACAAACCATATTGTTGATGTAGATTATACAAATCATATTGTTGATGTAGATGATACAAATCATAGTGTTGATGTAGATGATACACATCATATTGTTGATGTAGATGATACAAATCATATTGTTGATGTGGATGATACACATCATATTGTTGATGTAGATGATACACATCATATTGTTGATGTAGATGATACACATCATATTGTTGATGTGGATGATACAAATCATATTGTTGATGTAGATGATACAAACCATATTGTTGATGTAGATGATACAAATCATATCATTGATGTAGATGATACAAATCATAGTGTTGATGTAGATGATACAAGTCATATTGTTGATGTAGATGATACAAATCATATTGTTGATGTAGATGATACAAATCATATTGTTGATGTAGATGATACAAATCATATTGTTGATGCAGATGATACAAATCATATTGTTGATGTAGATGATACAAATCATATTGTTGATGCAGATGATACACATCATAGTGTTGATGTAGATGATACACATGATTTTAAAGATGTGGATGATACAAATCATAGTGTTGATGTAGATGATACACATGATATTAAAGATGTGGATGATACAAATCATAGTGTTGATGTAGATGATACAAATCATATTGTTGATGTAGATGATACAAATCATATCGTTGATGTATATGATACAAATCATATTTTTGATGTGGATGATACAAACCATATTGTTGATGTAGATTATACAAATCATATTGTTGATGTAGATGATACAAATCATAGTGTTGATGTAGATGATACACATGATATTATAGATGTGGATGATACAAATCATTTTGTTGATGTAAATGAGACAAACCATATTGTTGATGTAGATGATACAAATCATATCGTTGATGTAGATGATACAAGTCATATTGTTGATGTAGATGATACAAATCATATTGTTGATGTAGATGATACAAACCATATTGTTGATGTAGATGATACAAATCATATTGTTGATGTAGATGATACAAACCATATTGTTGATGTAGATGATACAAATCATATCATTGATGTAGATGATACAAATCATAGTGTTGATGTAGATGATACAAGTCATATTGTTGATGTAGATGATACAAATCATATTGTTGATGTAGATGATACAAACCATATTGTTGATGTAGATGATACAAATCATATCATTGATGTAGATGATACAAATCATAGTGTTGATGTAGATGATACAAGTCATAGTGTTGATGTAGATGATACACATCATATTGTTGATGTAGATGATACAAATCATAGTGTTGATGTAGATGATACAAATCATATTGTTGATGTAGATGATACAAATCATATTGTTGATGTAGATGATACAAATCATATTGTTGATGTAGATGATACAAATCATAGTGTTGATGTAGATGATACAAATCATATTGTTGATGTAGATGATACAAATCATATTGTTGATGTAGATGATACAAACCATATTGTTGATGTAGATGATACAAATCATATCATTGATGTAGATGATACAAATCATAGTGTTGATGTAGATGATACAAGTCATAGTGTTGATGTAGATGATACACATCATATTGTTGATGTAGATGATACAAACCATATTGTTGATGTAGATGATACAAATCATAGTGTTGATGTAGATGATACAAATCATAGTGTTGATGTAGATGATACACATGCTATTAAAGATGTGGATGATACAAATCATAGTGTTGATGTAGATGATACAAATCATATTGTTGATGTAGATGATACAAGTCATAGTGTTGATGTAGATGATACACATGATTTTAAAGATGTGGATGATACAAATCATAGTGTTGATGTAGATGATACACATGATATTAAAGATGTGGATGATACACATCATATTGTTGATGTAGATGATACAAATCATATTGTTGATGTAGATGATACAAATCATATTTTTGATGTGGATGATACAAACCATATTGTTGATGTAGATTATACAAATCATATTGTTGATGTAGATGATACAAATCATAGTGTTGATGTAGATGATACACATCATATTGTTGATGTAGATGATACAAATCATATTGTTGATGTGGATGATACACATCATATTGTTGATGTAGATGATACACATCATATTGTTGATGTAGATGATACACATCATATTGTTGATGTGGATGATACAAATCATATTGTTGATGTAGATGACACAAATCATATTGTTGATGTAGATGATACAAACCATATTGTTGATGTAGATGATACAAATCATATCATTGATGTAGATGATACAAATCATAGTGTTGATGTAGATGATACAAGTCATATTGTTGATGTAGATGATACAAATCATATTGTTGATGTAGATGATACAAACCATATTGTTGATTTAGATGATACAAATCATATTGTTGATGTAGATGATACAAATCATATTGTTGATGTAGATGATACAAATCATATTGTTGATGTAGATGATACAAATCATATTGTTGATGTAGATGATACAAACCATATTGTTGATGTAGATGATACAAATCATATCATTGATGTAGATGATACAAATCATAGTGTTGATGTAGATGATACAAGTCATATTGTTGATGTAGATGATACAAATCATATTGTTGATGTAGATGATACAAACCATATTGTTGATGTAGATGATACAAATCATATTGTTGATGTAGATGATACAAACCATATTGTTGATGTAGATGATACAAATCATATCATTGATGTAGATGATACAAATCATAGTGTTGATGTAGATGATACAAGTCATATTGTTGATGTAGATGATACAAATCATATTGTTGATGTAGATGATACAAACCATATTGTTGATTTAGATGATACAAATCATATTGTTGATGTAGATGATACAAATCATATTGTTGATGTAGATGATACAAATCATAGTGTTGATGTAGATGATACAAATCATATTGTTGATGTAGATGATACAAATCATATTGTTGATGTAGATGATACAAACCATATTGTTGATGTAGATGATACAAATCATATCATTGATGTAGATGATACAAATCATAGTGTTGATGTAGATGATACAAGTCATAGTGTTGATGTAGATGATACACATCATATTGTTGATGTAGATGATACAAACCATATTGTTGATGTAGATGATACAAATCATAGTGTTGATGTAGATGATACAAATCATAGTGTTGATGTAGATGATACACATGCTATTAAAGATGTGGATGATACAAATCATAGTGTTGATGTAGATGATACAAATCATATTGTTGATGTAGATGATACAAGTCATAGTGTTGATGTAGATGATACAAATCATAGTGTTGATGTAGATGATACACATGATTTTAAAGATGTGGATGATACAAATCATAGTGTTGATGTAGATGATACACATGATATTAAAGATGTGGATGATACACATCATATTGTTGATGTAGATGATACAAATCATATCGTTGATGTATATGATACAAATCATATTTTTGATGTGGATGATACAAACCATATTGTTGATGTAGATTATACAAATCATATTGTTGATGTAGATGATACAAATCATAGTGTTGATGTAGATGATACACATCATATTGTTGATGTAGATGATACAAATCATATTGTTGATGTGGATGATACACATCATATTGTTGATGTAGATGATACACATCATATTGTTGATGTAGATGATACACATCATATTGTTGATGTGGATGATACAAATCATATTGTTGATGTAGATGATACAAACCATATTGTTGATGTAGATGATACAAATCATATCATTGATGTAGATGATACAAATCATAGTGTTGATGTAGATGATACAAGTCATATTGTTGATGTAGATGATACAAATCATATTGTTGATGTAGATGATACAAATCATATTGTTGATGTAGATGATACAAATCATATTGTTGATGCAGATGATACACATCATATTGTTGATGCAGATGATACAAATCATATTGTTGATGTAGATGATACAAATCATATTGTTGATGCAGATGATACACATCATAGTGTTGATGTAGATGATACACATGATTTTAAAGATGTGGATGATACAAATCATAGTGTTGATGTAGATGATACACATGATATTAAAGATGTGGATGATACAAATCATAGTGTTGATGTAGATGATACAAATCATATTGTTGATGTAGATGATACAAATCATATTGTTGATGTAGATGATACAAATCATATTGTTGATGTAGATGATACAAATCATATTGTTGATGTAGATAATACAAATCATAGTGTTGATGTAGATGATACACATGATATTAAAGATGTGGATGATACAAATCATATTGTTGATGTAGATGATAGAAATCATATTGTTGATATAAATGATACAAACCATATTGTTGATGTAGATGATACAAATCAAATCGTTGATGTATATGATACAAATCATATTGTTGATGTAGATGATACACATCATATTGTTGATGTAGATGATACAAATCAAATTGTTGATGTAGATGATACAAATCATATTGTTGATGTAGATGATACACATCATATTGTTGATGTAGATGATACACATCATATTGTTGATGTAGATGATACAAATCATATTGTTGATGTAGATGATACAAATCAAATTGTTGATGTAGATGATACAAATCATATTGTTGATGTAGATGATACAAATCATATTGTTGATGTAGATGATACAAATCAAATTGTTGATGTAGATGATACAAATCAAATTGTTGATGTAGATGATACAAATCATATTGTTGATGTAGATGATACACATCATATTGTTGATGTAGATGATACACATCATATTGTTGATGTAGATGATACAAATCATATTGTTGATATAAATGATACAAACCATATTGTTGATGTAGATGATACAAATCATATCGTTGATGTGGATGATACAAATCATATTGTTGATGTAGATGATACAAATCATATCGTTGATGTGGATGATACAAATCATATTGTTGATGTAGATGATACACATCATATTGTTGATGTAGATGATACAAATCATATTGTTGATGTAGATGATACAAATCATATCGTTGATGTAGATGATACAAATCATATCGTTGATGTAGATGATACAAATCATATTGTTGATGTAGATGATACAAACCATATCGTTGATGTAGATGATACAAATCATATTTTTGATGTGGATGATACAAACCATATTGTTGATGTAGATGATACAAACCATATTGTTGATGTAGATGATACAAATCATATTGTTGATGTAGATGATACAAATCATATTGTTGATGTAGATGATACAAACCATATTGTTGATGTAGATGATACAAATCATATCATTGATGTAGATGATACAAATCATAGTGTTGATGTAGATGATACAAGTCATAGTGTTGATGTAGATGATACACATCATATTGTTGATGTAGATGATACAAACCATATTGTTGATGTAGATGATACAAATCATAGTGTTGATGTAGATGATACAAGTCATAGTGTTGATGTAGATGATACACATCATATTGTTGATGTAGATGATACAAACCATATTGTTGATGTAGATGATACAAATCATATTGTTGATGTAGATGATACAAATCATATTGTTGATGTAGATGACACAAATCATATTGTTGATGTAGATGATACAAACCATATTGTTGATGTAGATGATACAAATCATATCATTGATGTAGATGATACAAATCATAGTGTTGATGTAGATGATACAAGTCATATTGTTGATGTAGATGATACAAATCATATTGTTGATGTAGATGATACAAACCATATTGTTGATTTAGATGATACAAATCATATTGTTGATGTAGATGATACAAATCATATTGTTGATGTAGATGATACAAATCATAGTGTTGATGTAGATGATACAAATCATATTGTTGATGTAGATGATACAAATCATATTGTTGATGTAGATGATACAAATCATATCATTGATGTAGATGATACAAATCATAGTGTTGATGTAGATGATACAAGTCATAGTGTTGATGTAGATGATACACATCATATTGTTGATGTAGATGATACAAGCCATATTGTTGATGTAGATGATACAAATCATAGTGTTGATGTAGATGATACAAATCATAGTGTTGATGTAGATGATACACATGCTATTAAAGATGTGGATGATACAAATCATAGTGTTGATGTAGATGATACAAATCATATTGTTGATGTAGATGATACAAGTCATAGTGTTGATGTAGATGATACACATGATTTTAAAGATGTGGATGATACAAATCATAGTGTTGATGTAGATGATACACATGATATTAAAGATGTGGATGATACACATCATATTGTTGATGTAGATGATACAAATCATATTGTTGATGTAGATGATACAAATCATATTTTTGATGTGGATGATACAAACCATATTGTTGATGTAGATTATACAAATCATATTGTTGATGTAGATGATACAAATCATAGTGTTGATGTAGATGATACACATCATATTGTTGATGTAGATGATACAAATCATATTGTTGATGTGGATGATACAAATCATATTGTTGATGTGGATGATACAAATCATATTGTTGATGTAGATGATACAAATCATATTGTTGATGTGGATGATACAAATCATATTGTTGATGTGGATGATACAAATCATAGTGTTGATGTAGATGATACAAGTCATAGTGTTGATGTAGATGATACACATCATATTGTTGATGTAGATGATACAAACCATATTGTTGATGTAGATGATACAAATCATAGTGTTGATGTAGATGATACAAATCATAGTGTTGATGTAGATGATACACATGCTATTAAAGATGTGGATGATACAAATCATAGTGTTGATGTAGATGATACAAATCATATTGTTGATGTAGATGATACAAGTCATAGTGTTGATGTAGATGATACACATGATTTTAAAGATGTGGATGATACAAATCATAGTGTTGATGTAGATGATACACATGATATTAAAGATGTGGATGATACACATCATATTGTTGATGTAGATGATACAAATCATATTGTTGATGTAGATGATACAAATCATATTTTTGATGTGGATGATACAAACCATATTGTTGATGTAGATTATACAAATCATATTGTTGATGTAGATGATACAAATCATAGTGTTGATGTAGATGATACACATCATATTGTTGATGTAGATGATACAAATCATATTGTTGATGTGGATGATACACATCATATTGTTGATGTAGATGATACACATCATATTGTTGATGTAGATGATACACATCATATTGTTGATGTGGATGATACAAATCATATTGTTGATGTAGATGACACAAATCATATTGTTGATGTAGATGATACAAACCATATTGTTGATGTAGATGATACAAATCATATCATTGATGTAGATGATACAAATCATAGTGTTGATGTAGATGATACAAGTCATATTGTTGATGTAGATGATACAAATCATATTGTTGATGTAGATGATACAAACCATATTGTTGATTTAGATGATACAAATCATATTGTTGATGTAGATGATACAAATCATATTGTTGATGTAGATGATACAAATCATATTGTTGATGTAGATGATACAAATCATATTGTTGATGTAGATGATACAAACCATATTGTTGATGTAGATGATACAAATCATATCATTGATGTAGATGATACAAATCATAGTGTTGATGTAGATGATACAAGTCATATTGTTGATGTAGATGATACAAATCATATTGTTGATGTAGATGATACAAACCATATTGTTGATGTAGATGATACAAATCATATTGTTGATGTAGATGATACAAACCATATTGTTGATGTAGATGATACAAATCATATCATTGATGTAGATGATACAAATCATAGTGTTGATGTAGATGATACAAGTCATATTGTTGATGTAGATGATACAAATCATATTGTTGATGTAGATGATACAAACCATATTGTTGATGTAGATGATACAAATCATATCATTGATGTAGATGATACAAATCATAGTGTTGATGTAGATGATACAAGTCATATTGTTGATGTAGATGATACAAATCATATTGTTGATGTAGATGATACAAACCATATTGTTGATGTAGATGATACAAATCATATTGTTGATGTAGATGATACAAACCATATTGTTGATGTAGATGATACAAATCATATCATTGATGTAGATGATACAAATCATAGTGTTGATGTAGATGATACAAGTCATAGTGTTGATGTAGATGATACACATCATATTGTTGATGTAGATGATACAAACCATATTGTTGATGTAGATGATACAAATCATAGTGTTGATGTAGATGATACAAGTCATAGTGTTGATGTAGATGATACACATCATATTGTTAATGTAGATGATACAAATCATAGTGTTAATGTAGATGACACAAATCATATTGTTGATGTAGATGATACAAATCATATTGTTGATGTAGATGATACACATCATATTGTTGATGTAGATGATACAAACCATATTGTTGATGTAGATGATACAAATCATATCATTGATGTAGATGATACAAATCATAGTGTTGATGTAGATGATACAAGTCATATTGTTGATGTAGATGATACAAATCATATTGTTGATGTAGATGATACAAACCATATTGTTGATTTAGATGATACAAATCATATTGTTGATGTAGATGATACAAATCATATTGTTGATGTAGATGATACAAATCATAGTGTTGATGTAGATGATACAAATCATATTGTTGATGTAGATGATACAAATCATATTGTTGATGTAGATGATACAAACCATATTGTTGATGTAGATGATACAAATCATATCATTGATGTAGATGATACAAATCATAGTGTTGATGTAGATGATACAAGTCATAGTGTTGATGTAGATGATACACATCATATTGTTGATGTAGATGATACAAACCATATTGTTGATGTAGATGATACAAATCATAGTGTTGATGTAGATGATACAAATCATAGTGTTGATGTAGATGATACAAATCATAGTGTTGATGTAGATGATACACATGCTATTAAAGATGTGGATGATACAAATCATAGTGTTGATGTAGATGATACAAATCATATTGTTGATGTAGATGATACAAGTCATAGTGTTGATGTAGATGATACAAATCATAGTGTTGATGTAGATGATACACATGATTTTAAAGATGTGGATGATACAAATCATAGTGTTGATGTAGATGATACACATGATATTAAAGATGTGGATGATACACATCATATTGTTGATGTAGATGATACAAATCATATCGTTGATGTATATGATACAAATCATATTTTTGATGTGGATGATACAAACCATATTGTTGATGTAGATTATACAAATCATATTGTTGATGTAGATGATACAAATCATAGTGTTGATGTAGATGATACACATCATATTGTTGATGTAGATGATACAAATCATATTGTTGATGTGGATGATACACATCATATTGTTGATGTAGATGATACACATCATATTGTTGATGTAGATGATACACATCATATTGTTGATGTGGATGATACAAATCATATTGTTGATGTAGATGATACAAACCATATTGTTGATGTAGATGATACAAATCATATCATTGATGTAGATGATACAAATCATAGTGTTGATGTAGATGATACAAGTCATATTGTTGATGTAGATGATACAAATCATATTGTTGATGTAGATGATACAAATCATATTGTTGATGTAGATGATACAAATCATATTGTTGATGCAGATGATACACATCATATTGTTGATGCAGATGATACAAATCATATTGTTGATGTAGATGATACAAATCATATTGTTGATGCAGATGATACACATCATAGTGTTGATGTAGATGATACACATGATTTTAAAGATGTGGATGATACAAATCATAGTGTTGATGTAGATGATACACATGATATTAAAGATGTGGATGATACAAATCATAGTGTTGATGTAGATGATACAAATCATATTGTTGATGTAGATGATACAAATCATATCGTTGATGTATATGATACAAATCATATTTTTGATGTGGATGATACAAACCATATTGTTGATGTAGATTATACAAATCATATTGTTGATGTAGATGATACAAATCATAGTGTTGATGTAGATGATACACATGATATTATAGATGTGGATGATACAAATCATTTTGTTGATGTAAATGAGACAAACCATATTGTTGATGTAGATGATACAAATCATATCGTTGATGTAGATGATACAAGTCATATTGTTGATGTAGATGATACAAATCATATTGTTGATGTAGATGATACAAACCATATTGTTGATGTAGATGATACAAATCATATTGTTGATGTAGATGATACAAACCATATTGTTGATGTAGATGATACAAATCATATCATTGATGTAGATGATACAAATCATAGTGTTGATGTAGATGATACAAGTCATATTGTTGATGTAGATGATACAAATCATATTGTTGATGTAGATGATACAAACCATATTGTTGATGTAGATGATACAAATCATATCATTGATGTAGATGATACAAATCATAGTGTTGATGTAGATGATACAAGTCATAGTGTTGATGTAGATGATACACATCATATTGTTGATGTAGATGATACAAACCATATTGTTGATGTAGATGATACAAATCATAGTGTTGATGTAGATGATACAAATCATATTGTTGATGTAGATGATACAAATCATATTGTTGATGTAGATGATACAAATCATATTGTTGATGTAGATGATACAAATCATAGTGTTGATGTAGATGATACAAATCATATTGTTGATGTAGATGATACAAATCATATTGTTGATGTAGATGATACAAACCATATTGTTGATGTAGATGATACAAATCATATCATTGATGTAGATGATACAAATCATAGTGTTGATGTAGATGATACAAGTCATAGTGTTGATGTAGATGATACACATCATATTGTTGATGTAGATGATACAAACCATATTGTTGATGTAGATGATACAAATCATAGTGTTGATGTAGATGATACAAATCATAGTGTTGATGTAGATGATACACATGCTATTAAAGATGTGGATGATACAAATCATAGTGTTGATGTAGATGATACAAATCATATTGTTGATGTAGATGATACAAGTCATAGTGTTGATGTAGATGATACACATGATTTTAAAGATGTGGATGATACAAATCATAGTGTTGATGTAGATGATACACATGATATTAAAGATGTGGATGATACACATCATATTGTTGATGTAGATGATACAAATCATATTGTTGATGTAGATGATACAAATCATATTTTTGATGTGGATGATACAAACCATATTGTTGATGTAGATTATACAAATCATATTGTTGATGTAGATGATACAAATCATAGTGTTGATGTAGATGATACACATCATATTGTTGATGTAGATGATACAAATCATATTGTTGATGTGGATGATACACATCATATTGTTGATGTAGATGATACACATCATATTGTTGATGTAGATGATACACATCATATTGTTGATGTGGATGATACAAATCATATTGTTGATGTAGATGATACAAATCATAGTGTTGATGTAGATGATACAAGTCATATTGTTGATGTAGATGATACAAATCATATTGTTGATGTAGATGATACAAACCATATTGTTGATGTAGATGATACAAATCATATTGTTGATGTAGATGATACAAACCATATTGTTGATGTAGATGATACAAATCATATCATTGATGTAGATGATACAAATCATAGTGTTGATGTAGATGATACAAGTCATATTGTTGATGTAGATGATACAAATCATATTGTTGATGTAGATGATACAAACCATATTGTTGATGTAGATGATACAAATCATATCATTGATGTAGATGATACAAATCATAGTGTTGATGTAGATGATACAAGTCATAGTGTTGATGTAGATGATACACATCATATTGTTGATGTAGATGATACAAACCATATTGTTGATGTAGATGATACAAATCATAGTGTTGATGTAGATGATACAAGTCATAGTGTTGATGTAGATGATACACATCATATTGTTAATGTAGATGATACAAATCATAGTGTTAATGTAGATGACACAAATCATATTGTTGATGTAGATGATACAAATCATATTGTTGATTTAGATGATACAAATCATATTGTTGATGTAGATGATACAAATCATATTGTTGATGTAGATGATACAAATCATAGTGTTGATGTAGATGATACAAATCATATTGTTGATGTAGATGATACAAATCATATTGTTGATGTAGATGATACAAACCATATTGTTGATGTAGATGATACAAATCATATCATTGATGTAGATGATACAAATCATAGTGTTGATGTAGATGATACAAGTCATAGTGTTGATGTAGATGATACACATCATATTGTTGATGTAGATGATACAAACCATATTGTTGATGTAGATGATACAAATCATAGTGTTGATGTAGATGATACAAATCATAGTGTTGATGTAGATGATACACATGCTATTAAAGATGTGGATGATACAAATCATAGTGTTGATGTAGATGATACAAATCATATTGTTGATGTAGATGATACAAGTCATAGTGTTGATGTAGATGATACAAATCATAGTGTTGATGTAGATGATACACATGATTTTAAAGATGTGGATGATACAAATCATAGTGTTGATGTAGATGATACACATGATATTAAAGATGTGGATGATACACATCATATTGTTGATGTAGATGATACAAATCATATCGTTGATGTATATGATACAAATCATATTTTTGATGTGGATGATACAAACCATATTGTTGATGTAGATTATACAAATCATATTGTTGATGTAGATGATACAAATCATAGTGTTGATGTAGATGATACACATCATATTGTTGATGTAGATGATACAAATCATATTGTTGATGTGGATGATACACATCATATTGTTGATGTAGATGATACACATCATATTGTTGATGTAGATGATACACATCATATTGTTGATGTGGATGATACAAATCATATTGTTGATGTAGATGATACAAACCATATTGTTGATGTAGATGATACAAATCATATCATTGATGTAGATGATACAAATCATAGTGTTGATGTAGATGATACAAGTCATATTGTTGATGTAGATGATACAAATCATATTGTTGATGTAGATGATACAAATCATATTGTTGATGTAGATGATACAAATCATATTGTTGATGCAGATGATACACATCATATTGTTGATGCAGATGATACAAATCATATTGTTGATGTAGATGATACAAATCATATTGTTGATGCAGATGATACACATCATAGTGTTGATGTAGATGATACACATGATTTTAAAGATGTGGATGATACAAATCATAGTGTTGATGTAGATGATACACATGATATTAAAGATGTGGATGATACAAATCATAGTGTTGATGTAGATGATACAAATCATATTGTTGATGTAGATGATACAAATCATATCGTTGATGTATATGATACAAATCATATTTTTGATGTGGATGATACAAACCATATTGTTGATGTAGATTATACAAATCATATTGTTGATGTAGATGATACAAATCATAGTGTTGATGTAGATGATACACATGATATTATAGATGTGGATGATACAAATCATTTTGTTGATGTAAATGAGACAAACCATATTGTTGATGTAGATGATACAAATCATATCGTTGATGTAGATGATACAAGTCATATTGTTGATGTAGATGATACAAATCATATTGTTGATGTAGATGATACAAACCATATTGTTGATGTAGATGATACAAATCATATTGTTGATGTAGATGATACAAACCATATTGTTGATGTAGATGATACAAATCATATCATTGATGTAGATGATACAAATCATAGTGTTGATGTAGATGATACAAGTCATATTGTTGATGTAGATGATACAAATCATATTGTTGATGTAGATGATACAAACCATATTGTTGATGTAGATGATACAAATCATATCATTGATGTAGATGATACAAATCATAGTGTTGATGTAGATGATACAAGTCATAGTGTTGATGTAGATGATACACATCATATTGTTGATGTAGATGATACAAACCATATTGTTGATGTAGATGATACAAATCATAGTGTTGATGTAGATGATACAAATCATATTGTTGATGTAGATGATACAAATCATATTGTTGATGTAGATGATACAAATCATATTGTTGATGTAGATGATACAAATCATAGTGTTGATGTAGATGATACAAATCATATTGTTGATGTAGATGATACAAATCATATTGTTGATGTAGATGATACAAACCATATTGTTGATGTAGATGATACAAATCATATCATTGATGTAGATGATACAAATCATAGTGTTGATGTAGATGATACAAGTCATAGTGTTGATGTAGATGATACACATCATATTGTTGATGTAGATGATACAAACCATATTGTTGATGTAGATGATACAAATCATAGTGTTGATGTAGATGATACAAATCATAGTGTTGATGTAGATGATACACATGCTATTAAAGATGTGGATGATACAAATCATAGTGTTGATGTAGATGATACAAATCATATTGTTGATGTAGATGATACAAGTCATAGTGTTGATGTAGATGATACACATGATTTTAAAGATGTGGATGATACAAATCATAGTGTTGATGTAGATGATACACATGATATTAAAGATGTGGATGATACACATCATATTGTTGATGTAGATGATACAAATCATATTGTTGATGTAGATGATACAAATCATATTTTTGATGTGGATGATACAAACCATATTGTTGATGTAGATTATACAAATCATATTGTTGATGTAGATGATACAAATCATAGTGTTGATGTAGATGATACACATCATATTGTTGATGTAGATGATACAAATCATATTGTTGATGTGGATGATACACATCATATTGTTGATGTAGATGATACACATCATATTGTTGATGTAGATGATACACATCATATTGTTGATGTGGATGATACAAATCATATTGTTGATGTAGATGACACAAATCATATTGTTGATGTAGATGATACAAACCATAGTGTTGATGTAGATGATACAAGTCATATTGTTGATGTAGATGATACAAATCATATTGTTGATGTAGATGATACAAACCATATTGTTGATTTAGATGATACAAATCATATTGTTGATGTAGATGATACAAATCATATTGTTGATGTAGATGATACAAATCATATTGTTGATGTAGATGATACAAATCATATTGTTGATGTAGATGATACAAACCATATTGTTGATGTAGATGATACAAATCATATCATTGATGTAGATGATACAAATCATAGTGTTGATGTAGATGATACAAGTCATATTGTTGATGTAGATGATACAAATCATATTGTTGATGTAGATGATACAAACCATATTGTTGATGTAGATGATACAAATCATATTGTTGATGTAGATGATACAAACCATATTGTTGATGTAGATGATACAAATCATATCATTGATGTAGATGATACAAATCATAGTGTTGATGTAGATGATACAAGTCATATTGTTGATGTAGATGATACAAATCATATTGTTGATGTAGATGATACAAACCATATTGTTGATGTAGATGATACAAATCATATCATTGATGTAGATGATACAAATCATAGTGTTGATGTAGATGATACAAGTCATAGTGTTGATGTAGATGATACACATCATATTGTTGATGTAGATGATACAAACCATATTGTTGATGTAGATGATACAAATCATAGTGTTGATGTAGATGATACAAGTCATAGTGTTGATGTAGATGATACACATCATATTGTTAATGTAGATGATACAAATCATATTGTTGATGTAGATGACACAAATCATATTGTTGATGTAGATGACACAAATCATATTGTTGATGTAGATGATACAAATCATATTGTTGATGTAGATGATACACATCATATTGTTGATGTAGATGATACAAACCATATTGTTGATGTAGATGATACAAATCATATCATTGATGTAGATGATACAAATCATAGTGTTGATGTAGATGATACAAGTCATATTGTTGATGTAGATGATACAAATCATATTGTTGATGTAGATGATACAAACCATATTGTTGATTTAGATGATACAAATCATATTGTTGATGTAGATGATACAAATCATATTGTTGATGTAGATGATACAAATCATAGTGTTGATGTAGATGATACAAATCATATTGTTGATGTAGATGATACAAATCATATTGTTGATGTAGATGATACAAACCATATTGTTGATGTAGATGATACAAATCATATCATTGATGTAGATGATACAAATCATAGTGTTGATGTAGATGATACAAGTCATAGTGTTGATGTAGATGATACACATCATATTGTTGATGTAGATGATACAAACCATATTGTTGATGTAGATGATACAAATCATAGTGTTGATGTAGATGATACAAATCATAGTGTTGATGTAGATGATACACATGCTATTAAAGATGTGGATGATACAAATCATAGTGTTGATGTAGATGATACAAATCATATTGTTGATGTAGATGATACAAGTCATAGTGTTGATGTAGATGATACAAATCATAGTGTTGATGTAGATGATACACATGATTTTAAAGATGTGGATGATACAAATCATAGTGTTGATGTAGATGATACACATGATATTAAAGATGTGGATGATACACATCATATTGTTGATGTAGATGATACAAATCATATCGTTGATGTATATGATACAAATCATATTTTTGATGTGGATGATACAAACCATATTGTTGATGTAGATTATACAAATCATATTGTTGATGTAGATGATACAAATCATAGTGTTGATGTAGATGATACACATCATATTGTTGATGTAGATGATACAAATCATATTGTTGATGTGGATGATACACATCATATTGTTGATGTAGATGATACACATCATATTGTTGATGTAGATGATACACATCATATTGTTGATGTGGATGATACAAATCATATTGTTGATGTAGATGATACAAACCATATTGTTGATGTAGATGATACAAATCATATCATTGATGTAGATGATACAAATCATAGTGTTGATGTAGATGATACAAGTCATATTGTTGATGTAGATGATACAAATCATATTGTTGATGTAGATGATACAAATCATATTGTTGATGTAGATGATACAAATCATATTGTTGATGCAGATGATACACATCATATTGTTGATGCAGATGATACAAATCATATTGTTGATGTAGATGATACAAATCATATTGTTGATGCAGATGATACACATCATAGTGTTGATGTAGATGATACACATGATTTTAAAGATGTGGATGATACAAATCATAGTGTTGATGTAGATGATACACATGATATTAAAGATGTGGATGATACAAATCATAGTGTTGATGTAGATGATACAAATCATATTGTTGATGTAGATGATACAAATCATATCGTTGATGTATATGATACAAATCATATTTTTGATGTGGATGATACAAACCATATTGTTGATGTAGATTATACAAATCATATTGTTGATGTAGATGATACAAATCATAGTGTTGATGTAGATGATACACATGATATTATAGATGTGGATGATACAAATCATTTTGTTGATGTAAATGAGACAAACCATATTGTTGATGTAGATGATACAAATCATATCGTTGATGTAGATGATACAAGTCATATTGTTGATGTAGATGATACAAATCATATTGTTGATGTAGATGATACAAACCATATTGTTGATGTAGATGATACAAATCATATTGTTGATGTAGATGATACAAACCATATTGTTGATGTAGATGATACAAATCATATCATTGATGTAGATGATACAAATCATAGTGTTGATGTAGATGATACAAGTCATATTGTTGATGTAGATGATACAAATCATATTGTTGATGTAGATGATACAAACCATATTGTTGATGTAGATGATACAAATCATATCATTGATGTAGATGATACAAATCATAGTGTTGATGTAGATGATACAAGTCATAGTGTTGATGTAGATGATACACATCATATTGTTGATGTAGATGATACAAATCATATTGTTGATGTAGATGATACAAATCATATTGTTGATGTAGATGATACAAACCATATTGTTGATGTAGATGATACAAATCATATCATTGATGTAGATGATACAAATCATAGTGTTGATGTAGATGATACAAGTCATAGTGTTGATGTAGATGATACACATCATATTGTTGATGTAGATGATACAAACCATATTGTTGATGTAGATGATACAAATCATAGTGTTGATGTAGATGATACAAATCATAGTGTTGATGTAGATGATACACATGCTATTAAAGATGTGGATGATACAAATCATAGTGTTGATGTAGATGATACAAATCATATTGTTGATGTAGATGATACAAGTCATAGTGTTGATGTAGATGATACACATGATTTTAAAGATGTGGATGATACAAATCATAGTGTTGATGTAGATGATACACATGATATTAAAGATGTGGATGATACACATCATATTGTTGATGTAGATGATACAAATCATATTGTTGATGTAGATGATACAAATCATATTTTTGATGTGGATGATACAAACCATATTGTTGATGTAGATTATACAAATCATATTGTTGATGTAGATGATACAAATCATAGTGTTGATGTAGATGATACACATCATATTGTTGATGTAGATGATACAAATCATATTGTTGATGTGGATGATACACATCATATTGTTGATGTAGATGATACACATCATATTGTTGATGTAGATGATACACATCATATTGTTGATGTGGATGATACAAATCATATTGTTGATGTAGATGACACAAATCATATTGTTGATGTAGATGATACAAACCATATTGTTGATGTAGATGATACAAATCATATCATTGATGTAGATGATACAAATCATAGTGTTGATGTAGATGATACAAGTCATATTGTTGATGTAGATGATACAAATCATATTGTTGATGTAGATGATACAAACCATATTGTTGATTTAGATGATACAAATCATATTGTTGATGTAGATGATACAAATCATATTGTTGATGTAGATGATACAAATCATATTGTTGATGTAGATGATACAAATCATATTGTTGATGTAGATGATACAAACCATATTGTTGATGTAGATGATACAAATCATATCATTGATGTAGATGATACAAATCATAGTGTTGATGTAGATGATACAAGTCATATTGTTGATGTAGATGATACAAATCATATTGTTGATGTAGATGATACAAACCATATTGTTGATGTAGATGATACAAATCATATTGTTGATGTAGATGATACAAACCATATTGTTGATGTAGATGATACAAATCATATCATTGATGTAGATGATACAAATCATAGTGTTGATGTAGATGATACAAGTCATATTGTTGATGTAGATGATACAAATCATATTGTTGATGTAGATGATACAAACCATATTGTTGATGTAGATGATACAAATCATATCATTGATGTAGATGATACAAATCATAGTGTTGATGTAGATGATACAAGTCATAGTGTTGATGTAGATGATACACATCATATTGTTGATGTAGATGATACAAACCATATTGTTGATGTAGATGATACAAATCATAGTGTTGATGTAGATGATACAAGTCATAGTGTTGATGTAGATGATACACATCATATTGTTAATGTAGATGATACAAATCATATTGTTGATGTAGATGACACAAATCATATTGTTGATGTAGATGATACAAATCATAGTGTTAATGTAGATGATACAAATCATATTGTTGATGTAGATGACACAAATCATATTGTTGATGTAGATGATACAAATCATATTGTTGATGTAGATGATACACATCATATTGTTGATGTAGATGATACAAACCATATTGTTGATGTAGATGATACAAATCATATCATTGATGTAGATGATACAAATCATAGTGTTGATGTAGATGATACAAGTCATATTGTTGATGTAGATGATACAAATCATATTGTTGATGTAGATGATACAAACCATATTGTTGATTTAGATGATACAAATCATATTGTTGATGTAGATGATACAAATCATATTGTTGATGTAGATGATACAAATCATAGTGTTGATGTAGATGATACAAATCATATTGTTGATGTAGATGATACAAATCATATTGTTGATGTAGATGATACAAACCATATTGTTGATGTAGATGATACAAATCATATCATTGACGTAGATGATACAAATCATAGTGTTGATGTAGATGATACAAGTCATAGTGTTGATGTAGATGATACACATCATATTGTTGATGTAGATGATACAAACCATATTGTTGATGTAGATGATACAAATCATAGTGTTGATGTAGATGATACAAATCATAGTGTTGATGTAGATGATACACATGCTATTAAAGATGTGGATGATACAAATCATAGTGTTGATGTAGATGATACAAATCATATTGTTGATGTAGATGATACAAGTCATAGTGTTGATGTAGATGATACAAATCATAGTGTTGATGTAGATGATACACATGATTTTAAAGATGTGGATGATACAAATCATAGTGTTGATGTAGATGATACACATGATATTAAAGATGTGGATGATACACATCATATTGTTGATGTAGATGATACAAATCATATCGTTGATGTATATGATACAAATCATATTTTTGATGTGGATGATACAAACCATATTGTTGATGTAGATTATACAAATCATATTGTTGATGTAGATGATACAAATCATAGTGTTGATGTAGATGATACACATCATATTGTTGATGTAGATGATACAAATCATATTGTTGATGTGGATGATACACATCATATTGTTGATGTAGATGATACACATCATATTGTTGATGTAGATGATACACATCATATTGTTGATGTGGATGATACAAATCATATTGTTGATGTAGATGATACAAACCATATTGTTGATGTAGATGATACAAATCATATCATTGATGTAGATGATACAAATCATAGTGTTGATGTAGATGATACAAGTCATATTGTTGATGTAGATGATACAAATCATATTGTTGATGTAGATGATACAAATCATATTGTTGATGTAGATGATACAAATCATATTGTTGATGCAGATGATACACATCATATTGTTGATGCAGATGATACAAATCATATTGTTGATGTAGATGATACAAATCATATTGTTGATGCAGATGATACACATCATAGTGTTGATGTAGATGATACACATGATTTTAAAGATGTGGATGATACAAATCATAGTGTTGATGTAGATGATACACATGATATTAAAGATGTGGATGATACAAATCATAGTGTTGATGTAGATGATACAAATCATATTGTTGATGTAGATGATACAAATCATATCGTTGATGTATATGATACAAATCATATTTTTGATGTGGATGATACAAACCATATTGTTGATGTAGATTATACAAATCATATTGTTGATGTAGATGATACAAATCATAGTGTTGATGTAGATGATACACATGATATTATAGATGTGGATGATACAAATCATTTTGTTGATGTAAATGAGACAAACCATATTGTTGATGTAGATGATACAAATCATATCGTTGATGTAGATGATACAAGTCATATTGTTGATGTAGATGATACAAATCATATTGTTGATGTAGATGATACAAACCATATTGTTGATGTAGATGATACAAATCATATTGTTGATGTAGATGATACAAACCATATTGTTGATGTAGATGATACAAATCATATCATTGATGTAGATGATACAAATCATAGTGTTGATGTAGATGATACAAGTCATATTGTTGATGTAGATGATACAAATCATATTGTTGATGTAGATGATACAAACCATATTGTTGATGTAGATGATACAAATCATATCATTGATGTAGATGATACAAATCATAGTGTTGATGTAGATGATACAAGTCATAGTGTTGATGTAGATGATACACATCATATTGTTGATGTAGATGATACAAACCATATTGTTGATGTAGATGATACAAATCATAGTGTTGATGTAGATGATACAAATCATATTGTTGATGTAGATGACACAAATCATATTGTTGATGTAGATGATACAAACCATATTGTTGATGTAGATGATACAAATCATATCATTGATGTAGATGATACAAATCATAGTGTTGATGTAGATGATACAAGTCATATTGTTGATGTAGATGATACAAATCATATTGTTGATGTAGATGATACAAACCATATTGTTGATTTAGATGATACAAATCATATTGTTGATGTAGATGATACAAATCATATTGTTGATGTAGATGATACAAATCATAGTGTTGATGTAGATGATACAAATCATATTGTTGATGTAGATGATACAAATCATATTGTTGATGTAGATGATACAAACCATATTGTTGATGTAGATGATACAAATCATATCATTGATGTAGATGATACAAATCATAGTGTTGATGTAGATGATACAAGTCATAGTGTTGATGTAGATGATACACATCATATTGTTGATGTAGATGATACAAACCATATTGTTGATGTAGATGATACAAATCATAGTGTTGATGTAGATGATACAAATCATAGTGTTGATGTAGATGATACACATGCTATTAAAGATGTGGATGATACAAATCATAGTGTTGATGTAGATGATACAAATCATATTGTTGATGTAGATGATACAAGTCATAGTGTTGATGTAGATGATACACATGATTTTAAAGATGTGGATGATACAAATCATAGTGTTGATGTAGATGATACACATGATATTAAAGATGTGGATGATACACATCATATTGTTGATGTAGATGATACAAATCATATTGTTGATGTAGATGATACAAATCATATTTTTGATGTGGATGATACAAACCATATTGTTGATGTAGATTATACAAATCATATTGTTGATGTAGATGATACAAATCATAGTGTTGATGTAGATGATACAAATCATATTGTTGATGTAGATGATACAAGTCATAGTGTTGATGTAGATGATACAAATCATAGTGTTGATGTAGATGATACACATGATTTTAAAGATGTGGATGATACAAATCATAGTGTTGATGTAGATGATACACATGATATTAAAGATGTGGATGATACACATCATATTGTTGATGTAGATGATACAAATCATATCGTTGATGTATATGATACAAATCATATTTTTGATGTGGATGATACAAACCATATTGTTGATGTAGATTATACAAATCATATTGTTGATGTAGATGATACAAATCATAGTGTTGATGTAGATGATACACATCATATTGTTGATGTAGATGATACAAATCATATTGTTGATGTGGATGATACACATCATATTGTTGATGTAGATGATACACATCATATTGTTGATGTAGATGATACACATCATATTGTTGATGTGGATGATACAAATCATATTGTTGATGTAGATGATACAAACCATATTGTTGATGTAGATGATACAAATCATATCATTGATGTAGATGATACAAATCATAGTGTTGATGTAGATGATAGAAATCATATTGTTGATATAAATGATACAAACCATATTGTTGATGTAGATGATACAAATCAAATCGTTGATGTATATGATACAAATCATATTGTTGATGTAGATGATACACATCATATTGTTGATGTAGATGATACAAATCAAATTGTTGATGTAGATGATACAAATCATATTGTTGATGTAGATGATACACATCATATTGTTGATGTAGATGATACAAATCATATTGTTGATGTAGATGATACAAATCAAATTGTTGATGTAGATGATACAAATCATATTGTTGATGTAGATGATACACATCATATTGTTGATGTAGATGATACAAATCATATTGTTGATGTAGATGATACAAATCAAATTGTTGATGTAGATGATACACATCATATTGTTGATGTAGATGATACAAATCATATTGTTGATGTAGATGATACAAATCAAATTGTTGATGTAGATGATACAAATCATATTGTTGATGTAGATGATACAAATCATATTGTTGATGTAGATGATACAAATCAAATTGTTGATGTAGATGATACAAATCAAATTGTTGATGTAGATGATACAAATCATATTGTTGATGTAGATGATACACATCATATTGTTGATGTAGATGATACACATCATATTGTTGATGTAGATGATACAAATCATATTGTTGATATAAATGATACAAACCATATTGTTGATGTAGATGATACAAATCATATTGTTGATGTAGATGATACAAATCATATTGTTGATGTAGATGATACAAATCATATCGTTGATGTGGATGATACAAATCATATTGTTGATGTAGATGATACACATCATATTGTTGATGTAGATGATACAAATCATATTGTTGATGTAGATGATACAAATCATATCGTTGATGTAGATGATACAAATCATATCGTTGATGTAGATGATACAAATCATATTGTTGATGTAGATGATACAAACCATATCGTTGATGTAGATGATACAAATCATATTTTTGATGTGGATGATACAAACCATATTGTTGATGTAGATGATACAAACCATATTGTTGATGTAGATGATACAAATCATATTGTTGATGTAGATGATACAAATCATATTGTTGATGTAGATGATACAAACCATATTGTTGATGTAGATGATACAAATCATATCATTGATGTAGATGATACAAATCATAGTGTTGATGTAGATGATACAAGTCATAGTGTTGATGTAGATGATACACATCATATTGTTGATGTAGATGATACAAACCATATTGTTGATGTAGATGATACAAATCATAGTGTTGATGTAGATGATACAAGTCATAGTGTTGATGTAGATGATACACATCATATTGTTGATGTAGATGATACAAACCATATTGTTGATGTAGATGATACAAATCATATTGTTGATGTAGATGATACAAATCATATTGTTGATGTAGATGACACAAATCATATTGTTGATGTAGATGATACAAACCATATTGTTGATGTAGATGATACAAATCATATCATTGATGTAGATGATACAAATCATAGTGTTGATGTAGATGATACAAGTCATATTGTTGATGTAGATGATACAAATCATATTGTTGATGTAGATGATACAAACCATATTGTTGATTTAGATGATACAAATCATATTGTTGATGTAGATGATACAAATCATATTGTTGATGTAGATGATACAAATCATAGTGTTGATGTAGATGATACAAATCATATTGTTGATGTAGATGATACAAATCATATTGTTGATGTAGATGATACAAACCATATTGTTGATGTAGATGATACAAATCATATCATTGATGTAGATGATACAAATCATAGTGTTGATGTAGATGATACAAGTCATAGTGTTGATGTAGATGATACACATCATATTGTTGATGTAGATGATACAAGCCATATTGTTGATGTAGATGATACAAATCATAGTGTTGATGTAGATGATACAAATCATAGTGTTGATGTAGATGATACACATGCTATTAAAGATGTGGATGATACAAATCATAGTGTTGATGTAGATGATACAAATCATATTGTTGATGTAGATGATACAAGTCATAGTGTTGATGTAGATGATACACATGATTTTAAAGATGTGGATGATACAAATCATAGTGTTGATGTAGATGATACACATGATATTAAAGATGTGGATGATACACATCATATTGTTGATGTAGATGATACAAATCATATTGTTGATGTAGATGATACAAATCATATTTTTGATGTGGATGATACAAACCATATTGTTGATGTAGATTATACAAATCATATTGTTGATGTAGATGATACAAATCATAGTGTTGATGTAGATGATACACATCATATTGTTGATGTAGATGATACAAATCATATTGTTGATGTGGATGATACAAATCATATTGTTGATGTGGATGATACAAATCATATTGTTGATGTAGATGATACAAATCATATTGTTGATGTGGATGATACAAATCATATTGTTGATGTGGATGATACAAATCATAGTGTTGATGTAGATGATACAAGTCATAGTGTTGATGTAGATGATACACATCATATTGTTGATGTAGATGATACAAACCATATTGTTGATGTAGATGATACAAATCATAGTGTTGATGTAGATGATACAAATCATAGTGTTGATGTAGATGATACAAATCATATTGTTGATGTAGATGATACAAGTCATAGTGTTGATGTAGATGATACACATGATTTTAAAGATGTGGATGATACAAATCATAGTGTTGATGTAGATGATACACATGATATTAAAGATGTGGATGATACACATCATATTGTTGATGTAGATGATACAAATCATATTGTTGATGTAGATGATACAAATCATATTTTTGATGTGGATGATACAAACCATATTGTTGATGTAGATTATACAAATCATATTGTTGATGTAGATGATACAAATCATAGTGTTGATGTAGATGATACACATCATATTGTTGATGTAGATGATACAAATCATATTGTTGATGTGGATGATACACATCATATTGTTGATGTAGATGATACACATCATATTGTTGATGTAGATGATACACATCATATTGTTGATGTGGATGATACAAATCATATTGTTGATGTAGATGACACAAATCATATTGTTGATGTAGATGATACAAACCATATTGTTGATGTAGATGATACAAATCATATCATTGATGTAGATGATACAAATCATAGTGTTGATGTAGATGATACAAGTCATATTGTTGATGTAGATGATACAAATCATATTGTTGATGTAGATGATACAAACCATATTGTTGATTTAGATGATACAAATCATATTGTTGATGTAGATGATACAAATCATATTGTTGATGTAGATGATACAAATCATATTGTTGATGTAGATGATACAAATCATATTGTTGATGTAGATGATACAAACCATATTGTTGATGTAGATGATACAAATCATATCATTGATGTAGATGATACAAATCATAGTGTTGATGTAGATGATACAAGTCATATTGTTGATGTAGATGATACAAATCATATTGTTGATGTAGATGATACAAACCATATTGTTGATGTAGATGATACAAATCATATTGTTGATGTAGATGATACAAACCATATTGTTGATGTAGATGATACAAATCATATCATTGATGTAGATGATACAAATCATAGTGTTGATGTAGATGATACAAGTCATATTGTTGATGTAGATGATACAAATCATATTGTTGATGTAGATGATACAAACCATATTGTTGATGTAGATGATACAAATCATATCATTGATGTAGATGATACAAATCATAGTGTTGATGTAGATGATACAAGTCATAGTGTTGATGTAGATGATACACATCATATTGTTGATGTAGATGATACAAACCATATTGTTGATGTAGATGATACAAATCATAGTGTTGATGTAGATGATACAAGTCATAGTGTTGATGTAGATGATACACATCATATTGTTAATGTAGATGATACAAATCATAGTGTTAATGTAGATGACACAAATCATATTGTTGATGTAGATGATACAAATCATATTGTTGATGTAGATGATACACATCATATTGTTGATGTAGATGATACAAACCATATTGTTGATGTAGATGATACAAATCATATCATTGATGTAGATGATACAAATCATAGTGTTGATGTAGATGATACAAGTCATATTGTTGATGTAGATGATACAAATCATATTGTTGATGTAGATGATACAAACCATATTGTTGATTTAGATGATACAAATCATATTGTTGATGTAGATGATACAAATCATATTGTTGATGTAGATGATACAAATCATAGTGTTGATGTAGATGATACAAATCATATTGTTGATGTAGATGATACAAATCATATTGTTGATGTAGATGATACAAACCATATTGTTGATGTAGATGATACAAATCATATCATTGATGTAGATGATACAAATCATAGTGTTGATGTAGATGATACAAGTCATAGTGTTGATGTAGATGATACACATCATATTGTTGATGTAGATGATACAAACCATATTGTTGATGTAGATGATACAAATCATAGTGTTGATGTAGATGATACAAATCATAGTGTTGATGTAGATGATACACATGCTATTAAAGATGTGGATGATACAAATCATAGTGTTGATGTAGATGATACAAATCATATTGTTGATGTAGATGATACAAGTCATAGTGTTGATGTAGATGATACAAATCATAGTGTTGATGTAGATGATACACATGATTTTAAAGATGTGGATGATACAAATCATAGTGTTGATGTAGATGATACACATGATATTAAAGATGTGGATGATACACATCATATTGTTGATGTAGATGATACAAATCATATCGTTGATGTATATGATACAAATCATATTTTTGATGTGGATGATACAAACCATATTGTTGATGTAGATTATACAAATCATATTGTTGATGTAGATGATACAAATCATAGTGTTGATGTAGATGATACAAATCATATTGTTGATGTGGATGATACACATCATATTGTTGATGTAGATGATACACATCATATTGTTGATGTAGATGATACACATCATATTGTTGATGTGGATGATACAAATCATATTGTTGATGTAGATGATACAAACCATATTGTTGATGTAGATGATACAAATCATATCATTGATGTAGATGATACAAATCATAGTGTTGATGTAGATGATACAAGTCATATTGTTGATGTAGATGATACAAATCATATTGTTGATGTAGATGATACAAATCATATTGTTGATGTAGATGATACAAATCATATTGTTGATGCAGATGATACACATCATATTGTTGATGCAGATGATACAAATCATATTGTTGATGTAGATGATACAAATCATATTGTTGATGCAGATGATACACATCATAGTGTTGATGTAGATGATACACATGATTTTAAAGATGTGGATGATACAAATCATAGTGTTGATGTAGATGATACACATGATATTAAAGATGTGGATGATACAAATCATAGTGTTGATGTAGATGATACAAATCATATTGTTGATGTAGATGATACAAATCATATTGTTGATGCAGATGATACACATCATAGTGTTGATGTAGATGATACACATGATTTTAAAGATGTGGATGATACAAATCATAGTGTTGATGTAGATGATACACATGATATTAAAGATGTGGATGATACAAATCATAGTGTTGATGTAGATGATACAAACCATATTGTTGATGTAGATTATACAAATCATATTGTTGATGTAGATGATACAAATCATAGTGTTGATGTAGATGATACACATGATATTATAGATGTGGATGATACAAATCATTTTGTTGATGTAAATGAGACAAACCATATTGTTGATGTAGATGATACAAATCATATCGTTGATGTAGATGATACAAGTCATATTGTTGATGTAGATGATACAAATCATATTGTTGATGTAGATGATACAAACCATATTGTTGATGTAGATGATACAAATCATATTGTTGATGTAGATGATACAAACCATATTGTTGATGTAGATGATACAAATCATATCATTGATGTAGATGATACAAATCATAGTGTTGATGTAGATGATACAAGTCATATTGTTGATGTAGATGATACAAATCATATTGTTGATGTAGATGATACAAACCATATTGTTGATGTAGATGATACAAATCATATCATTGATGTAGATGATACAAATCATAGTGTTGATGTAGATGATACAAGTCATAGTGTTGATGTAGATGATACACATCATATTGTTGATGTAGATGATACAAACCATATTGTTGATGTAGATGATACAAATCATAGTGTTGATGTAGATGATACAAATCATATTGTTGATGTAGATGATACAAATCATATTGTTGATGTAGATGATACAAATCATATTGTTGATGTAGATGATACAAATCATAGTGTTGATGTAGATGATACAAATCATATTGTTGATGTAGATGATACAAATCATATTGTTGATGTAGATGATACAAACCATATTGTTGATGTAGATGATACAAATCATATCATTGATGTAGATGATACAAATCATAGTGTTGATGTAGATGATACAAGTCATAGTGTTGATGTAGATGATACACATCATATTGTTGATGTAGATGATACAAACCATATTGTTGATGTAGATGATACAAATCATAGTGTTGATGTAGATGATACAAATCATAGTGTTGATGTAGATGATACACATGCTATTAAAGATGTGGATGATACAAATCATAGTGTTGATGTAGATGATACAAATCATATTGTTGATGTAGATGATACAAGTCATAGTGTTGATGTAGATGATACACATGATTTTAAAGATGTGGATGATACAAATCATAGTGTTGATGTAGATGATACACATGATATTAAAGATGTGGATGATACACATCATATTGTTGATGTAGATGATACAAATCATATTGTTGATGTAGATGATACAAATCATATTTTTGATGTGGATGATACAAACCATATTGTTGATGTAGATTATACAAATCATATTGTTGATGTAGATGATACAAATCATAGTGTTGATGTAGATGATACACATCATATTGTTGATGTAGATGATACAAATCATATTGTTGATGTGGATGATACACATCATATTGTTGATGTAGATGATACACATCATATTGTTGATGTAGATGATACACATCATATTGTTGATGTGGATGATACAAATCATATTGTTGATGTAGATGATACAAATCATAGTGTTGATGTAGATGATACAAGTCATATTGTTGATGTAGATGATACAAATCATATTGTTGATGTAGATGATACAAACCATATTGTTGATGTAGATGATACAAATCATATTGTTGATGTAGATGATACAAACCATATTGTTGATGTAGATGATACAAATCATATCATTGATGTAGATGATACAAATCATAGTGTTGATGTAGATGATACAAGTCATAGTGTTGATGTAGATGATACACATCATATTGTTGATGTAGATGATACAAACCATATTGTTGATGTAGATGATACAAATCATAGTGTTGATGTAGATGATACAAGTCATAGTGTTGATGTAGATGATACACATCATATTGTTAATGTAGATGATACAAATCATAGTGTTAATGTAGATGACACAAATCATATTGTTGATGTAGATGATACAAATCATATTGTTGATGTAGATGATACACATCATATTGTTGATGTAGATGATACAAACCATATTGTTGATGTAGATGATACAAATCATATCATTGATGTAGATGATACAAATCATAGTGTTGATGTAGATGATACAAGTCATAGTGTTGATGTAGATGATACACATCATATTGTTGATGTAGATGATACAAACCATATTGTTGATTTAGATGATACAAATCATATTGTTGATGTAGATGATACAAATCATATTGTTGATGTAGATGATACAAATCATAGTGTTGATGTAGATGATACAAATCATATTGTTGATGTAGATGATACAAATCATATTGTTGATGTAGATGATACAAACCATATTGTTGATGTAGATGATACAAATCATATCATTGATGTAGATGATACAAATCATAGTGTTGATGTAGATGATACAAGTCATAGTGTTGATGTAGATGATACACATCATATTGTTGATGTAGATGATACAAACCATATTGTTGATGTAGATGATACAAATCATAGTGTTGATGTAGATGATACAAACCATATTGTTGATGTAGATGATACAAATCATAGTGTTGATGTAGATGATACAAATCATAGTGTTGATGTAGATGATACACATGCTATTAAAGATGTGGATGATACAAATCATAGTGTTGATGTAGATGATACAAATCATATTGTTGATGTAGATGATACAAGTCATAGTGTTGATGTAGATGATACAAATCATAGTGTTGATGTAGATGATACACATGATTTTAAAGATGTGGATGATACAAATCATAGTGTTGATGTAGATGATACACATGATATTAAAGATGTGGATGATACACATCATATTGTTGATGTAGATGATACAAATCATATCGTTGATGTATATGATACAAATCATATTTTTGATGTGGATGATACAAACCATATTGTTGATGTAGATTATACAAATCATATTGTTGATGTAGATGATACAAATCATAGTGTTGATGTAGATGATACACATCATATTGTTGATGTAGATGATACAAATCATATTGTTGATGTGGATGATACACATCATATTGTTGATGTAGATGATACACATCATATTGTTGATGTAGATGATACACATCATATTGTTGATGTGGATGATACAAATCATATTGTTGATGTAGATGATACAAATCATATCATTGATGTAGATGATACAAATCATAGTGTTGATGTAGATGATACAAGTCATATTGTTGATGTAGATGATACAAATCATATTGTTGATGTAGATGATACAAATCATATTGTTGATGTAGATGATACAAATCATATTGTTGATGCAGATGATACACATCATATTGTTGATGCAGATGATACAAATCATATTGTTGATGTAGATGATACAAATCATATTGTTGATGCAGATGATACACATCATAGTGTTGATGTAGATGATACACATGATTTTAAAGATGTGGATGATACAAATCATAGTGTTGATGTAGATGATACACATGATATTAAAGATGTGGATGATACAAATCATAGTGTTGATGTAGATGATACAAATCATATTGTTGATGTAGATGATACAAATCATATCGTTGATGTATATGATACAAATCATATTTTTGATGTGGATGATACAAACCATATTGTTGATGTAGATTATACAAATCATATTGTTGATGTAGATGATACAAATCATAGTGTTGATGTAGATGATACACATGATATTATAGATGTGGATGATACAAATCATTTTGTTGATGTAAATGAGACAAACCATATTGTTGATGTAGATGATACAAATCATATCGTTGATGTAGATGATACAAGTCATATTGTTGATGTAGATGATACAAATCATATTGTTGATGTAGATGATACAAACCATATTGTTGATGTAGATGATACAAATCATATTGTTGATGTAGATGATACAAACCATATTGTTGATGTAGATGATACAAATCATATCATTGATGTAGATGATACAAATCATAGTGTTGATGTAGATGATACAAGTCATATTGTTGATGTAGATGATACAAATCATATTGTTGATGTAGATGATACAAACCATATTGTTGATGTAGATGATACAAATCATATCATTGATGTAGATGATACAAATCATAGTGTTGATGTAGATGATACAAGTCATAGTGTTGATGTAGATGATACACATCATATTGTTGATGTAGATGATACAAACCATATTGTTGATGTAGATGATACAAATCATAGTGTTGATGTAGATGATACAAATCATATTGTTGATGTAGATGATACAAATCATATTGTTGATGTAGATGATACAAATCATATTGTTGATGTAGATGATACAAATCATAGTGTTGATGTAGATGATACAAATCATATTGTTGATGTAGATGATACAAATCATATTGTTGATGTAGATGATACAAACCATATTGTTGATGTAGATGATACAAATCATATCATTGATGTAGATGATACAAATCATAGTGTTGATGTAGATGATACAAGTCATAGTGTTGATGTAGATGATACACATCATATTGTTGATGTAGATGATACAAACCATATTGTTGATGTAGATGATACAAATCATAGTGTTGATGTAGATGATACAAATCATAGTGTTGATGTAGATGATACACATGCTATTAAAGATGTGGATGATACAAATCATAGTGTTGATGTAGATGATACAAATCATATTGTTGATGTAGATGATACAAGTCATAGTGTTGATGTAGATGATACACATGATTTTAAAGATGTGGATGATACAAATCATAGTGTTGATGTAGATGATACACATGATATTAAAGATGTGGATGATACACATCATATTGTTGATGTAGATGATACAAATCATATTGTTGATGTAGATGATACAAATCATATTTTTGATGTGGATGATACAAACCATATTGTTGATGTAGATTATACAAATCATATTGTTGATGTAGATGATACAAATCATAGTGTTGATGTAGATGATACACATCATATTGTTGATGTAGATGATACAAATCATATTGTTGATGTGGATGATACACATCATATTGTTGATGTAGATGATACACATCATATTGTTGATGTAGATGATACACATCATATTGTTGATGTGGATGATACAAATCATATTGTTGATGTAGATGACACAAATCATATTGTTGATGTAGATGATACAAACCATATTGTTGATGTAGATGATACAAATCATATCATTGATGTAGATGATACAAATCATAGTGTTGATGTAGATGATACAAGTCATATTGTTGATGTAGATGATACAAATCATATTGTTGATGTAGATGATACAAACCATATTGTTGATTTAGATGATACAAATCATATTGTTGATGTAGATGATACAAATCATATTGTTGATGTAGATGATACAAATCATATTGTTGATGTAGATGATACAAATCATATTGTTGATGTAGATGATACAAACCATATTGTTGATGTAGATGATACAAATCATATCATTGATGTAGATGATACAAATCATAGTGTTGATGTAGATGATACAAGTCATATTGTTGATGTAGATGATACAAATCATATTGTTGATGTAGATGATACAAACCATATTGTTGATGTAGATGATACAAATCATATTGTTGATGTAGATGATACAAACCATATTGTTGATGTAGATGATACAAATCATATCATTGATGTAGATGATACAAATCATAGTGTTGATGTAGATGATACAAGTCATATTGTTGATGTAGATGATACAAATCATATTGTTGATGTAGATGATACAAACCATATTGTTGATGTAGATGATACAAATCATATCATTGATGTAGATGATACAAATCATAGTGTTGATGTAGATGATACAAGTCATAGTGTTGATGTAGATGATACACATCATATTGTTGATGTAGATGATACAAACCATATTGTTGATGTAGATGATACAAATCATAGTGTTGATGTAGATGATACAAGTCATATTGTTGATGTAGATGATACAAATCATATTGTTGATGTAGATGATACAAACCATATTGTTGATTTAGATGATACAAATCATATTGTTGATGTAGATGATACAAATCATATTGTTGATGTAGATGATACAAATCATAGTGTTGATGTAGATGATACAAATCATATTGTTGATGTAGATGATACAAATCATATTGTTGATGTAGATGATACAAACCATATTGTTGATGTAGATGATACAAATCATATCATTGATGTAGATGATACAAATCATAGTGTTGATGTAGATGATACAAGTCATAGTGTTGATGTAGATGATACACATCATATTGTTGATGTAGATGATACAAACCATATTGTTGATGTAGATGATACAAATCATAGTGTTGATGTAGATGATACAAATCATAGTGTTGATGTAGATGATACACATGCTATTAAAGATGTGGATGATACAAATCATAGTGTTGATGTAGATGATACAAATCATATTGTTGATGTAGATGATACAAGTCATAGTGTTGATGTAGATGATACAAATCATAGTGTTGATGTAGATGATACACATGATTTTAAAGATGTGGATGATACAAATCATAGTGTTGATGTAGATGATACACATGATATTAAAGATGTGGATGATACACATCATATTGTTGATGTAGATGATACAAATCATATCGTTGATGTATATGATACAAATCATATTTTTGATGTGGATGATACAAACCATATTGTTGATGTAGATTATACAAATCATATTGTTGATGTAGATGATACAAATCATAGTGTTGATGTAGATGATACACATCATATTGTTGATGTAGATGATACAAATCATATTGTTGATGTGGATGATACACATCATATTGTTGATGTGGATGATACAAATCATATTGTTGATGTAGATGATACAAACCATATTGTTGATGTAGATGATACAAATCATATCATTGATGTAGATGATACAAATCATAGTGTTGATGTAGATGATACAAGTCATATTGTTGATGTAGATGATACAAATCATATTGTTGATGTAGATGATACAAATCATATTGTTGATGTAGATGATACAAATCATATTGTTGATGCAGATGATACACATCATATTGTTGATGCAGATGATACAAATCATATTGTTGATGTAGATGATACAAATCATATTGTTGATGCAGATGATACACATCATAGTGTTGATGTAGATGATACACATGATTTTAAAGATGTGGATGATACAAATCATAGTGTTGATGTAGATGATACACATGATATTAAAGATGTGGATGATACAAATCATAGTGTTGATGTAGATGATACAAATCATATTGTTGATGTAGATGATACAAATCATATCGTTGATGTATATGATACAAATCATATTTTTGATGTGGATGATACAAACCATATTGTTGATGTAGATTATACAAATCATATTGTTGATGTAGATGATACAAATCATAGTGTTGATGTAGATGATACACATGATATTATAGATGTGGATGATACAAATCATTTTGTTGATGTAAATGAGACAAACCATATTGTTGATGTAGATGATACAAATCATATCGTTGATGTAGATGATACAAGTCATATTGTTGATGTAGATGATACAAATCATATTGTTGATGTAGATGATACAAACCATATTGTTGATGTAGATGATACAAATCATATTGTTGATGTAGATGATACAAACCATATTGTTGATGTAGATGATACAAATCATATCATTGATGTAGATGATACAAATCATAGTGTTGATGTAGATGATACAAGTCATATTGTTGATGTAGATGATACAAATCATATTGTTGATGTAGATGATACAAACCATATTGTTGATTTAGATGATACAAATCATATTGTTGATGTAGATGATACAAATCATATTGTTGATGTAGATGATACAAATCATAGTGTTGATGTAGATGATACAAATCATATTGTTGATGTAGATGATACAAACCATATTGTTGATGTAGATGATACAAATCATATCATTGATGTAGATGATACAAATCATAGTGTTGATGTAGATGATACAAGTCATAGTGTTGATGTAGATGATACACATCATATTGTTGATGTAGATGATACAAGCCATATTGTTGATGTAGATGATACAAATCATAGTGTTGATGTAGATGATACAAATCATAGTGTTGATGTAGATGATACACATGCTATTAAAGATGTGGATGATACAAATCATAGTGTTGATGTAGATGATACAAATCATATTGTTGATGTAGATGATACAAGTCATAGTGTTGATGTAGATGATACACATGATTTTAAAGATGTGGATGATACAAATCATAGTGTTGATGTAGATGATACACATGATATTAAAGATGTGGATGATACACATCATATTGTTGATGTAGATGATACAAATCATATTGTTGATGTAGATGATACAAATCATATTTTTGATGTGGATGATACAAACCATATTGTTGATGTAGATTATACAAATCATATTGTTGATGTAGATGATACAAATCATAGTGTTGATGTAGATGATACACATCATATTGTTGATGTAGATGATACAAATCATATTGTTGATGTGGATGATACAAATCATATTGTTGATGTGGATGATACAAATCATATTGTTGATGTAGATGATACAAATCATATTGTTGATGTGGATGATACAAATCATATTGTTGATGTGGATGATACAAATCATAGTGTTGATGTAGATGATACAAGTCATAGTGTTGATGTAGATGATACACATCATATTGTTGATGTAGATGATACAAACCATATTGTTGATGTAGATGATACAAATCATAGTGTTGATGTAGATGATACAAATCATAGTGTTGATGTAGATGATACACATGCTATTAAAGATGTGGATGATACAAATCATAGTGTTGATGTAGATGATACAAATCATATTGTTGATGTAGATGATACAAGTCATAGTGTTGATGTAGATGATACACATGATTTTAAAGATGTGGATGATACAAATCATAGTGTTGATGTAGATGATACACATGATATTAAAGATGTGGATGATACACATCATATTGTTGATGTAGATGATACAAATCATATTGTTGATGTAGATGATACAAATCATATTTTTGATGTGGATGATACAAACCATATTGTTGATGTAGATTATACAAATCATATTGTTGATGTAGATGATACAAATCATAGTGTTGATGTAGATGATACACATCATATTGTTGATGTAGATGATACAAATCATATTGTTGATGTGGATGATACACATCATATTGTTGATGTAGATGATACACATCATATTGTTGATGTAGATGACACAAATCATATTGTTGATGTAGATGATACAAACCATATTGTTGATGTAGATGATACAAATCATATCATTGATGTAGATGATACAAATCATAGTGTTGATGTAGATGATACAAGTCATATTGTTGATGTAGATGATACAAATCATATTGTTGATGTAGATGATACAAACCATATTGTTGATTTAGATGATACAAATCATATTGTTGATGTAGATGATACAAATCATATTGTTGATGTAGATGATACAAATCATATTGTTGATGTAGATGATACAAATCATATTGTTGATGTAGATGATACAAACCATATTGTTGATGTAGATGATACAAATCATATCATTGATGTAGATGATACAAATCATAGTGTTGATGTAGATGATACAAGTCATATTGTTGATGTAGATGATACAAATCATATTGTTGATGTAGATGATACAAACCATATTGTTGATGTAGATGATACAAATCATATTGTTGATGTAGATGATACAAACCATATTGTTGATGTAGATGATACAAATCATATCATTGATGTAGATGATACAAATCATAGTGTTGATGTAGATGATACAAGTCATATTGTTGATGTAGATGATACAAATCATATTGTTGATGTAGATGATACAAACCATATTGTTGATGTAGATGATACAAATCATATCATTGATGTAGATGATACAAATCATAGTGTTGATGTAGATGATACAAGTCATAGTGTTGATGTAGATGATACACATCATATTGTTGATGTAGATGATACAAACCATATTGTTGATGTAGATGATACAAATCATAGTGTTGATGTAGATGATACAAGTCATAGTGTTGATGTAGATGATACACATCATATTGTTAATGTAGATGATACAAATCATAGTGTTAATGTAGATGACACAAATCATATTGTTGATGTAGATGATACAAATCATATTGTTGATGTAGATGATACACATCATATTGTTGATGTAGATGATACAAACCATATTGTTGATGTAGATGATACAAATCATATCATTGATGTAGATGATACAAATCATAGTGTTGATGTAGATGATACAAGTCATATTGTTGATGTAGATGATACAAATCATATTGTTGATGTAGATGATACAAACCATATTGTTGATTTAGATGATACAAATCATATTGTTGATGTAGATGATACAAATCATATTGTTGATGTAGATGATACAAATCATAGTGTTGATGTAGATGATACAAATCATATTGTTGATGTAGATGATACAAATCATATTGTTGATGTAGATGATACAAACCATATTGTTGATGTAGATGATACAAATCATATCATTGATGTAGATGATACAAATCATAGTGTTGATGTAGATGATACAAGTCATAGTGTTGATGTAGATGATACACATCATATTGTTGATGTAGATGATACAAACCATATTGTTGATGTAGATGATACAAATCATAGTGTTGATGTAGATGATACAAATCATAGTGTTGATGTAGATGATACACATGCTATTAAAGATGTGGATGATACAAATCATAGTGTTGATGTAGATGATACAAATCATATTGTTGATGTAGATGATACAAGTCATAGTGTTGATGTAGATGATACAAATCATAGTGTTGATGTAGATGATACACATGATTTTAAAGATGTGGATGATACAAATCATAGTGTTGATGTAGATGATACACATGATATTAAAGATGTGGATGATACACATCATATTGTTGATGTAGATGATACAAATCATATCGTTGATGTATATGATACAAATCATATTTTTGATGTGGATGATACAAACCATATTGTTGATGTAGATGATACAAATCATATTGTTGATGTAGATGATACAAATCATAGTGTTGATGTAGATGATACACATCATATTGTTGATGTAGATGATACAAATCATATTGTTGATGTGGATGATACACATCATATTGTTGATGTAGATGATACACATCATATTGTTGATGTAGATGATACACATCATATTGTTGATGTGGATGATACAAACCATATTGTTGATGTAGATTATACAAATCATATTGTTGATGTAGATGATACAAATCATAGTGTTGATGTAGATGATACACATCATATTGTTGATGTAGATGATACAAATCATATTGTTGATGTGGATGATACACATCATATTGTTGATGTAGATGATACACATCATATTGTTGATGTAGATGATACACATCATATTGTTGATGTGGATGATACAAATCATATTGTTGATGTAGATGATACAAACCATATTGTTGATGTAGATGATACAAATCATATTGTTGATGTAGATGATACAAACCATATTGTTGATTTAGATGATACAAACCATATTGTTGATGTAGATGATACAAATCATATTGTTGATGTAGATGATACAAGTCATAGTGTTGATGTAGATGATACAAATCATAGTGTTGATGTAGATGATACACATGATTTTAAAGATGTGGATGATACAAATCATAGTGTTGATGTAGATGATACACATGATATTAAAGATGTGGATGATACACATCATATTGTTGATGTAGATGATACAAATCATATCGTTGATGTATATGATACAAATCATATTTTTGATGTGGATGATACAAACCATATTGTTGATGTAGATGATACAAATCATATTGTTGATGTAGATGATACAAATCATAGTGTTGATGTAGATGATACACATCATATTGTTGATGTAGATGATACAAATCATATTGTTGATGTGGATGATACACATCATATTGTTGATGTAGATGATACACATCATATTGTTGATGTAGATGATACACATCATATTGTTGATGTGGATGATACAAACCATATTGTTGATGTAGATTATACAAATCATATTGTTGATGTAGATGATACAAATCATAGTGTTGATGTAGATGATACACATCATATTGTTGATGTAGATGATACAAATCATATTGTTGATGTGGATGATACACATCATATTGTTGATGTAGATGATACACATCATATTGTTGATGTAGATGATACACATCATATTGTTGATGTGGATGATACAAATCATATTGTTGATGTAGATGATACAAACCATATTGTTGATGTAGATGATACAAATCATATTGTTGATGTAGATGATACAAATCATATTGTTGATGTAGATGATACAAATCATAGTGTTGATGCAGATGATACAAATCATATTGTTGATGTGGATGATACAAACCATATTGTTGATGTAGATGATACAAATCATATCGTTGATGTAGATGATACAAATCATATTGTTGATGTAGATGATACAAATCATATTGTTGATGTAGATGATACAAATCATATTGTTGATGTAGATGATACAAATCATATTGTTGATGTAGATGATACAAATCATATTGTTGATGTAGATAATACAAATCATAGTGTTGATGTAGATGATACACATGATATTAAAGATGTGGATGATACAAATCATATTGTTGATGTAGATGATAGAAATCATATTGTTGATATAAATGATACAAACCATATTGTTGATGTAGATGATACAAATCAAATCGTTGATGTAGATGATACAAATCAAATTGTTGATGTAGATGATACAAATCATATTGTTGATGTAGATGATACAAATCATATTGTTGATGTAGATGATAGAAATCATATTGTTGATATAAATGATACAAACCATATTGTTGATGTAGATGATACAAATCATATTGTTGATGTAGATGATACAAATCAAATTGTTGATGTAGATGATACAAATCATATTGTTGATGTAGATGATACAAATCATATTGTTGATGTAGATGATACAAATCAAATTGTTGATGTAGATGATACAAATCAAATTGTTGATGTAGATGATACAAATCATATTGTTGATGGAGATGATACACATCATATTGTTGATGTAGATGATACACATCATATTGTTGATGTAGATGATACAAATCATATTGTTGATATAAATGATACAAACCATATTGTTGATGTAGATGATACAAATCATATTGTTGATGTAGATGATACAAATCATATTGTTGATGTAGATGATACAAATCATATCGTTGATGTGGATGATACAAATCATATTGTTGATGTAGATGATACACATCATATTGTTGATGTAGATGATACAAATCATATTGTTGATGTAGATGATACAAATCATATCGTTGATGTAGATGATACAAATCATATCGTTGATGTAGATGATACAAATCATATTGTTGATGTAGATGATACAAACCATATCGTTGATGTAGATGATACAAATCATATTTTTGATGTGGATGATACAAACCATATTGTTGATGTAGATGATACAAACCATATTGTTGATGTAGATGATACAAATCATATTGTTGATGTAGATGATACAAATCATATTGTTGATGTAGATGATACAAACCATATTGTTGATGTAGATGATACAAATCATATCATTGATGTAGATGATACAAATCATAGTGTTGATGTAGATGATACAAGTCATAGTGTTGATGTAGATGATACAAACCATATTGTTGATGTAGATGATACAAATCATAGTGTTGATGTAGATGATACAAATCATATTGTTGATGTAGATGACACAAATCATATTGTTGATGTAGATGATACAAACCATATTGTTGATGTAGATGATACAAATCATATCATTGATGTAGATGATACAAATCATAGTGTTGATGTAGATGATACAAGTCATATTGTTGATGTAGATGATACAAATCATATTGTTGATGTAGATGATACAAACCATATTGTTGATTTAGATGATACAAATCATATTGTTGATGTAGATGATACAAATCATATTGTTGATGTAGATGATACAAATCATATTGTTGATGTAGATGATACAAACCATATTGTTGATGTAGATGATACAAATCATATCATTGATGTAGATGATACAAATCATAGTGTTGATGTAGATGATACAAGTCATAGTGTTGATGTAGATGATACACATCATATTGTTGATGTAGATGATACAAGCCATATTGTTGATGTAGATGATACAAATCATAGTGTTGATGTAGATGATACAAATCATAGTGTTGATGTAGATGATACACATGCTATTAAAGATGTGGATGATACAAATCATAGTGTTGATGTAGATGATACAAATCATATTGTTGATGTAGATGATACAAGTCATAGTGTTGATGTAGATGATACACATGATTTTAAAGATGTGGATGATACAAATCATAGTGTTGATGTAGATGATACACATGATATTAAAGATGTGGATGATACACATCATATTGTTGATGTAGATGATACAAATCATATTGTTGATGTAGATGATACAAATCATATTTTTGATGTGGATGATACAAACCATATTGTTGATGTAGATTATACAAATCATATTGTTGATGTAGATGATACAAATCATAGTGTTGATGTAGATGATACACATCATATTGTTGATGTAGATGATACAAATCATATTGTTGATGTGGATGATACAAATCATATTGTTGATGTGGATGATACAAATCATATTGTTGATGTAGATGATACAAATCATATTGTTGATGTGGATGATACAAATCATATTGTTGATGTGGATGATACAAATCATAGTGTTGATGTAGATGATACAAGTCATAGTGTTGATGTAGATGATACACATCATATTGTTGATGTAGATGATACAAACCATATTGTTGATGTAGATGATACAAATCATAGTGTTGATGTAGATGATACAAATCATAGTGTTGATGTAGATGATACACATGCTATTAAAGATGTGGATGATACAAATCATAGTGTTGATGTAGATGATACAAATCATATTGTTGATGTAGATGATACAAGTCATAGTGTTGATGTAGATGATACACATGATTTTAAAGATGTGGATGATACAAATCATAGTGTTGATGTAGATGATACACATGATATTAAAGATGTGGATGATACACATCATATTGTTGATGTAGATGATACAAATCATATTGTTGATGTAGATGATACAAATCATATTTTTGATGTGGATGATACAAACCATATTGTTGATGTAGATTATACAAATCATATTGTTGATGTAGATGATACAAATCATAGTGTTGATGTAGATGATACACATCATATTGTTGATGTAGATGATACAAATCATATTGTTGATGTGGATGATACACATCATATTGTTGATGTAGATGATACACATCATATTGTTGATGTAGATGATACACATCATATTGTTGATGTGGATGATACAAATCATATTGTTGATGTAGATGACACAAATCATATTGTTGATGTAGATGATACAAACCATATTGTTGATGTAGATGATACAAATCATATCATTGATGTAGATGATACAAATCATAGTGTTGATGTAGATGATACAAGTCATATTGTTGATGTAGATGATACAAATCATATTGTTGATGTAGATGATACAAACCATATTGTTGATTTAGATGATACAAATCATATTGTTGATGTAGATGATACAAGTCATATTGTTGATGTAGATGATACAAATCATATTGTTGATGTAGATGATACAAACCATATTGTTGATGTAGATGATACAAATCATATCATTGATGTAGATGATACAAATCATAGTGTTGATGTAGATGATACAAGTCATAGTGTTGATGTAGATGATACACATCATATTGTTGATGTAGATGATACAAACCATATTGTTGATGTAGATGATACAAATCATAGTGTTGATGTAGATGATACAAGTCATAGTGTTGATGTAGATGATACACATCATATTGTTAATGTAGATGATACAAATCATAGTGTTAATGTAGATGACACAAATCATATTGTTGATGTAGATGATACAAATCATATTGTTGATGTAGATGATACACATCATATTGTTGATGTAGATGATACAAACCATATTGTTGATGTAGATGATACAAATCATATCATTGATGTAGATGATACAAATCATAGTGTTGATGTAGATGATACAAGTCATATTGTTGATGTAGATGATACAAATCATATTGTTGATGTAGATGATACAAACCATATTGTTGATTTAGATGATACAAATCATATTGTTGATGTAGATGATACAAATCATATTGTTGATGTAGATGATACAAATCATAGTGTTGATGTAGATGATACAAATCATATTGTTGATGTAGATGATACAAATCATATTGTTGATGTAGATGATACAAACCATATTGTTGATGTAGATGATACAAATCATATCATTGATGTAGATGATACAAATCATAGTGTTGATGTAGATGATACAAGTCATAGTGTTGATGTAGATGATACACATCATATTGTTGATGTAGATGATACAAACCATATTGTTGATGTAGATGATACAAATCATAGTGTTGATGTAGATGATACAAATCATAGTGTTGATGTAGATGATACACATGCTATTAAAGATGTGGATGATACAAATCATAGTGTTGATGTAGATGATACAAATCATATTGTTGATGTAGATGATACAAGTCATAGTGTTGATGTAGATGATACAAATCATAGTGTTGATGTAGATGATACACATGATTTTAAAGATGTGGATGATACAAATCATAGTGTTGATGTAGATGATACACATGATATTAAAGATGTGGATGATACACATCATATTGTTGATGTAGATGATACAAATCATATCGTTGATGTATATGATACAAATCATATTTTTGATGTGGATGATACAAACCATATTGTTGATGTAGATTATACAAATCATATTGTTGATGTAGATGATACAAATCATAGTGTTGATGTAGATGATACACATCATATTGTTGATGTAGATGATACAAATCATATTGTTGATGTGGATGATACACATCATATTGTTGATGTAGATGATACACATCATATTGTTGATGTAGATGATACACATCATATTGTTGATGTGGATGATACAAATCATATTGTTGATGTAGATGATACAAACCATATTGTTGATGTAGATGATACAAATCATATCATTGATGTAGATGATACAAATCATAGTGTTGATGTAGATGATACAAGTCATATTGTTGATGTAGATGATACAAATCATATTGTTGATGTAGATGATACAAATCATATTGTTGATGTAGATGATACAAATCATATTGTTGATGCAGATGATACACATCATATTGTTGATGCAGATGATACAAATCATATTGTTGATGTAGATGATACAAATCATATTGTTGATGCAGATGATACACATCATAGTGTTGATGTAGATGATACACATGATTTTAAAGATGTGGATGATACAAATCATAGTGTTGATGTAGATGATACACATGATATTAAAGATGTGGATGATACAAATCATAGTGTTGATGTAGATGATACAAATCATATTGTTGATGTAGATGATACAAATCATATTGTTGATGTAGATGATACAAATCATATTGTTGATGTAGATGATACAAATCATATTGTTGATGTAGATAATACAAATCATAGTGTTGATGTAGATGATACACATGATATTAAAGATGTGGATGATACAAATCATATTGTTGATGTAGATGATAGAAATCATATTGTTGATATAAATGATACAAACCATATTGTTGATGTAGATGATACAAATCAAATCGTTGATGTATATGATACAAATCATATTGTTGATGTAGATGATACACATCATATTGTTGATGTAGATGATACAAATCAAATTGTTGATGTAGATGATACAAATCATATTGTTGATGTAGATGATACACATCATATTGTTGATGTAGATGATACACATCATATTGTTGATGTAGATGATACAAATCATATTGTTGATGTAGATGATACAAATCAAATTGTTGATGTAGATGATACAAATCATATTGTTGATGTAGATGATACAAATCATATTGTTGATGTAGATGATACAAATCAAATTGTTGATGTAGATGATACAAATCAAATTGTTGATGTAGATGATACAAATCATATTGTTGATGTAGATGATACACATCATATTGTTGATGTAGATGATACACATCATATTGTTGATGTAGATGATACAAATCATATTGTTGATATAAATGATACAAACCATATTGTTGATGTAGATGATACAAATCATATTGTTGATGTAGATGATACAAATCATATTGTTGATGTAGATGATACAAATCATATCGTTGATGTGGATGATACAAATCATATTGTTGATGTAGATGATACACATCATATTGTTGATGTAGATGATACAAATCATATTGTTGATGTAGATGATACAAATCATATCGTTGATGTAGATGATACAAATCATATCGTTGATGTAGATGATACAAATCATATTGTTGATGTAGATGATACAAACCATATCGTTGATGTAGATGATACAAATCATATTTTTGATGTGGATGATACAAACCATATTGTTGATGTAGATGATACAAACCATATTGTTGATGTAGATGATACAAATCATATTGTTGATGTAGATGATACAAATCATATTGTTGATGTAGATGATACAAACCATATTGTTGATGTAGATGATACAAATCATATCATTGATGTAGATGATACAAATCATAGTGTTGATGTAGATGATACAAGTCATAGTGTTGATGTAGATGATACACATCATATTGTTGATGTAGATGATACAAACCATATTGTTGATGTAGATGATACAAATCATAGTGTTGATGTAGATGATACAAGTCATAGTGTTGATGTAGATGATACACATCATATTGTTGATGTAGATGATACAAACCATATTGTTGATGTAGATGATACAAATCATATCATTGATGTAGATGATACAAATCATATTGTTGATGTAGATGACACAAATCATATTGTTGATGTAGATGATACAAATCATATTGTTGATGTAGATGATACAAACCATATTGTTGATTTAGATGATACAAATCATATTGTTGATGTAGATGATACAAATCATATTGTTGATGTAGATGATACAAATCATAGTGTTGATGTAGATGATACAAATCATATTGTTGATGTAGATGATACAAATCATATTGTTGATGTGGATGATACAAATCATAGTGTTGATGTAGATGATACAAGTCATAGTGTTGATGTAGATGATACAAATCATAGTGTTGATGTAGATGATACACATGCTATTAAAGATGTGGATGATACAAATCATAGTGTTGATGTAGATGATACAAATCATATTGTTGATGTAGATGATACAAGTCATAGTGTTGATGTAGATGATACACATCATATTGTTGATGTAGATGATACAAACCATATTGTTGATGTAGATGATACAAATCATAGTGTTGATGTAGATGATACAAATCATAGTGTTGATGTAGATGATACACATGCTATTAAAGATGTGGATGATACAAATCATAGTGTTGATGTAGATGATACAAATCATATTGTTGATGTAGATGATACAAGTCATAGTGTTGATGTAGATGATACACATGATTTTAAAGATGTGGATGATACAAATCATAGTGTTGATGTAGATGATACACATGATATTAAAGATGTGGATGATACACATCATATTGTTGATGTAGATGATACAAATCATATTGTTGATGTAGATGATACAAATCATATTTTTGATGTGGATGATACAAACCATATTGTTGATGTAGATTATACAAATCATATTGTTGATGTAGATGATACAAATCATAGTGTTGATGTAGATGATACACATCATATTGTTGATGTAGATGATACAAATCATATTGTTGATGTGGATGATACACATCATATTGTTGATGTAGATGATACACATCATATTGTTGATGTAGATGATACACATCATATTGTTGATGTGGATGATACAAATCATATTGTTGATGTAGATGACACAAATCATATTGTTGATGTAGATGATACAAACCATATTGTTGATGTAGATGATACAAATCATATCATTGATGTAGATGATACAAATCATAGTGTTGATGTAGATGATACAAGTCATATTGTTGATGTAGATGATACAAATCATATTGTTGATGTAGATGATACAAACCATATTGTTGATTTAGATGATACAAATCATATTGTTGATGTAGATGATACAAATCATATTGTTGATGTAGATGATACAAATCATATTGTTGATGTAGATGATACAAATCATATTGTTGATGTAGATGATACAAACCATATTGTTGATGTAGATGATACAAATCATATCATTGATGTAGATGATACAAATCATAGTGTTGATGTAGATGATACAAGTCATATTGTTGATGTAGATGATACAAATCATATTGTTGATGTAGATGATACAAACCATATTGTTGATGTAGATGATACAAATCATATTGTTGATGTAGATGATACAAACCATATTGTTGATGTAGATGATACAAATCATATCATTGATGTAGATGATACAAATCATAGTGTTGATGTAGATGATACAAGTCATATTGTTGATGTAGATGATACAAATCATATTGTTGATGTAGATGATACAAACCATATTGTTGATGTAGATGATACAAATCATATCATTGATGTAGATGATACAAATCATAGTGTTGATGTAGATGATACAAGTCATATTGTTGATGTAGATGATACAAATCATATTGTTGATGTAGATGATACAAACCATATTGTTGATGTAGATGATACAAATCATATTGTTGATGTAGATGATACAAACCATATTGTTGATGTAGATGATACAAATCATATCATTGATGTAGATGATACAAATCATAGTGTTGATGTAGATGATACAAGTCATAGTGTTGATGTAGATGATACACATCATATTGTTGATGTAGATGATACAAACCATATTGTTGATGTAGATGATACAAATCATAGTGTTGATGTAGATGATACAAGTCATAGTGTTGATGTAGATGATACACATCATATTGTTAATGTAGATGATACAAATCATAGTGTTAATGTAGATGACACAAATCATATTGTTGATGTAGATGATACAAATCATATTGTTGATGTAGATGATACACATCATATTGTTGATGTAGATGATACAAACCATATTGTTGATGTAGATGATACAAATCATATCATTGATGTAGATGATACAAATCATAGTGTTGATGTAGATGATACAAGTCATATTGTTGATGTAGATGATACAAATCATATTGTTGATGTAGATGATACAAACCATATTGTTGATTTAGATGATACAAATCATATTGTTGATGTAGATGATACAAATCATATTGTTGATGTAGATGATACAAATCATAGTGTTGATGTAGATGATACAAATCATATTGTTGATGTAGATGATACAAATCATATTGTTGATGTAGATGATACAAACCATATTGTTGATGTAGATGATACAAATCATATCATTGATGTAGATGATACAAATCATAGTGTTGATGTAGATGATACAAGTCATAGTGTTGATGTAGATGATACACATCATATTGTTGATGTAGATGATACAAACCATATTGTTGATGTAGATGATACAAATCATAGTGTTGATGTAGATGATACAAATCATAGTGTTGATGTAGATGATACAAATCATAGTGTTGATGTAGATGATACACATGCTATTAAAGATGTGGATGATACAAATCATAGTGTTGATGTAGATGATACAAATCATATTGTTGATGTAGATGATACAAGTCATAGTGTTGATGTAGATGATACAAATCATAGTGTTGATGTAGATGATACACATGATTTTAAAGATGTGGATGATACAAATCATAGTGTTGATGTAGATGATACACATGATATTAAAGATGTGGATGATACACATCATATTGTTGATGTAGATGATACAAATCATATCGTTGATGTATATGATACAAATCATATTTTTGATGTGGATGATACAAACCATATTGTTGATGTAGATTATACAAATCATATTGTTGATGTAGATGATACAAATCATAGTGTTGATGTAGATGATACACATCATATTGTTGATGTAGATGATACAAATCATATTGTTGATGTGGATGATACACATCATATTGTTGATGTAGATGATACACATCATATTGTTGATGTAGATGATACACATCATATTGTTGATGTGGATGATACAAATCATATTGTTGATGTAGATGATACAAACCATATTGTTGATGTAGATGATACAAATCATATCATTGATGTAGATGATACAAATCATAGTGTTGATGTAGATGATACAAGTCATATTGTTGATGTAGATGATACAAATCATATTGTTGATGTAGATGATACAAATCATATTGTTGATGTAGATGATACAAATCATATTGTTGATGCAGATGATACACATCATATTGTTGATGCAGATGATACAAATCATATTGTTGATGTAGATGATACAAATCATATTGTTGATGCAGATGATACACATCATAGTGTTGATGTAGATGATACACATGATTTTAAAGATGTGGATGATACAAATCATAGTGTTGATGTAGATGATACACATGATATTAAAGATGTGGATGATACAAATCATAGTGTTGATGTAGATGATACAAATCATATTGTTGATGTAGATGATACAAATCATATCGTTGATGTATATGATACAAATCATATTTTTGATGTGGATGATACAAACCATATTGTTGATGTAGATTATACAAATCATATTGTTGATGTAGATGATACAAATCATAGTGTTGATGTAGATGATACACATGATATTATAGATGTGGATGATACAAATCATTTTGTTGATGTAAATGAGACAAACCATATTGTTGATGTAGATGATACAAATCATATCGTTGATGTAGATGATACAAGTCATATTGTTGATGTAGATGATACAAATCATATTGTTGATGTAGATGATACAAACCATATTGTTGATGTAGATGATACAAATCATATTGTTGATGTAGATGATACAAACCATATTGTTGATGTAGATGATACAAATCATATCATTGATGTAGATGATACAAATCATAGTGTTGATGTAGATGATACAAGTCATATTGTTGATGTAGATGATACAAATCATATTGTTGATGTAGATGATACAAACCATATTGTTGATGTAGATGATACAAATCATATCATTGATGTAGATGATACAAATCATAGTGTTGATGTAGATGATACAAGTCATAGTGTTGATGTAGATGATACACATCATATTGTTGATGTAGATGATACAAACCATATTGTTGATGTAGATGATACAAATCATAGTGTTGATGTAGATGATACAAATCATATTGTTGATGTAGATGATACAAATCATATTGTTGATGTAGATGATACAAATCATATTGTTGATGTAGATGATACAAATCATAGTGTTGATGTAGATGATACAAATCATATTGTTGATGTAGATGATACAAATCATATTGTTGATGTAGATGATACAAACCATATTGTTGATGTAGATGATACAAATCATATCATTGATGTAGATGATACAAATCATAGTGTTGATGTAGATGATACAAGTCATAGTGTTGATGTAGATGATACACATCATATTGTTGATGTAGATGATACAAACCATATTGTTGATGTAGATGATACAAATCATAGTGTTGATGTAGATGATACAAATCATAGTGTTGATGTAGATGATACACATGCTATTAAAGATGTGGATGATACAAATCATAGTGTTGATGTAGATGATACAAATCATATTGTTGATGTAGATGATACAAGTCATAGTGTTGATGTAGATGATACACATGATTTTAAAGATGTGGATGATACAAATCATAGTGTTGATGTAGATGATACACATGATATTAAAGATGTGGATGATACACATCATATTGTTGATGTAGATGATACAAATCATATTGTTGATGTAGATGATACAAATCATATTTTTGATGTGGATGATACAAACCATATTGTTGATGTAGATTATACAAATCATATTGTTGATGTAGATGATACAAATCATAGTGTTGATGTAGATGATACACATCATATTGTTGATGTAGATGATACAAATCATATTGTTGATGTGGATGATACACATCATATTGTTGATGTAGATGATACACATCATATTGTTGATGTAGATGATACACATCATATTGTTGATGTGGATGATACAAATCATATTGTTGATGTAGATGACACAAATCATATTGTTGATGTAGATGATACAAACCATAGTGTTGATGTAGATGATACAAGTCATATTGTTGATGTAGATGATACAAATCATATTGTTGATGTAGATGATACAAACCATATTGTTGATTTAGATGATACAAATCATATTGTTGATGTAGATGATACAAATCATATTGTTGATGTAGATGATACAAATCATATTGTTGATGTAGATGATACAAATCATATTGTTGATGTAGATGATACAAACCATATTGTTGATGTAGATGATACAAATCATATCATTGATGTAGATGATACAAATCATAGTGTTGATGTAGATGATACAAGTCATATTGTTGATGTAGATGATACAAATCATATTGTTGATGTAGATGATACAAACCATATTGTTGATGTAGATGATACAAATCATATTGTTGATGTAGATGATACAAACCATATTGTTGATGTAGATGATACAAATCATATCATTGATGTAGATGATACAAATCATAGTGTTGATGTAGATGATACAAGTCATATTGTTGATGTAGATGATACAAATCATATTGTTGATGTAGATGATACAAACCATATTGTTGATGTAGATGATACAAATCATATCATTGATGTAGATGATACAAATCATAGTGTTGATGTAGATGATACAAGTCATAGTGTTGATGTAGATGATACACATCATATTGTTGATGTAGATGATACAAACCATATTGTTGATGTAGATGATACAAATCATAGTGTTGATGTAGATGATACAAGTCATAGTGTTGATGTAGATGATACACATCATATTGTTAATGTAGATGATACAAATCATATTGTTGATGTAGATGACACAAATCATATTGTTGATGTAGATGACACAAATCATATTGTTGATGTAGATGATACAAATCATATTGTTGATGTAGATGATACACATCATATTGTTGATGTAGATGATACAAACCATATTGTTGATGTAGATGATACAAATCATATCATTGATGTAGATGATACAAATCATAGTGTTGATGTAGATGATACAAGTCATATTGTTGATGTAGATGATACAAATCATATTGTTGATGTAGATGATACAAACCATATTGTTGATTTAGATGATACAAATCATATTGTTGATGTAGATGATACAAATCATATTGTTGATGTAGATGATACAAATCATAGTGTTGATGTAGATGATACAAATCATATTGTTGATGTAGATGATACAAATCATATTGTTGATGTAGATGATACAAACCATATTGTTGATGTAGATGATACAAATCATATCATTGATGTAGATGATACAAATCATAGTGTTGATGTAGATGATACAAGTCATAGTGTTGATGTAGATGATACACATCATATTGTTGATGTAGATGATACAAACCATATTGTTGATGTAGATGATACAAATCATAGTGTTGATGTAGATGATACAAATCATAGTGTTGATGTAGATGATACACATGCTATTAAAGATGTGGATGATACAAATCATAGTGTTGATGTAGATGATACAAATCATATTGTTGATGTAGATGATACAAGTCATAGTGTTGATGTAGATGATACAAATCATAGTGTTGATGTAGATGATACACATGATTTTAAAGATGTGGATGATACAAATCATAGTGTTGATGTAGATGATACACATGATATTAAAGATGTGGATGATACACATCATATTGTTGATGTAGATGATACAAATCATATCGTTGATGTATATGATACATATCATATTTTTGATGTGGATGATACAAACCATATTGTTGATGTAGATTATACAAATCATATTGTTGATGTAGATGATACAAATCATAGTGTTGATGTAGATGATACACATCATATTGTTGATGTAGATGATACAAATCATATTGTTGATGTGGATGATACACATCATATTGTTGATGTAGATGATACACATCATATTGTTGATGTAGATGATACACATCATATTGTTGATGTGGATGATACAAATCATATTGTTGATGTAGATGATACAAACCATATTGTTGATGTAGATGATACAAATCATATCATTGATGTAGATGATACAAATCATAGTGTTGATGTAGATGATACAAGTCATATTGTTGATGTAGATGATACAAATCATATTGTTGATGTAGATGATACAAATCATATTGTTGATGTAGATGATACAAATCATATTGTTGATGCAGATGATACACATCATATTGTTGATGCAGATGATACAAATCATATTGTTGATGTAGATGATACAAATCATATTGTTGATGCAGATGATACACATCATAGTGTTGATGTAGATGATACACATGATTTTAAAGATGTGGATGATACAAATCATAGTGTTGATGTAGATGATACACATGATATTAAAGATGTGGATGATACAAATCATAGTGTTGATGTAGATGATACAAATCATATTGTTGATGTAGATGATACAAATCATATCGTTGATGTATATGATACAAATCATATTTTTGATGTGGATGATACAAACCATATTGTTGATGTAGATTATACAAATCATATTGTTGATGTAGATGATACAAATCATAGTGTTGATGTAGATGATACACATGATATTATAGATGTGGATGATACAAATCATTTTGTTGATGTAAATGAGACAAACCATATTGTTGATGTAGATGATACAAATCATATCGTTGATGTAGATGATACAAGTCATATTGTTGATGTAGATGATACAAATCATATTGTTGATGTAGATGATACAAACCATATTGTTGATGTAGATGATACAAATCATATTGTTGATGTAGATGATACAAACCATATTGTTGATGTAGATGATACAAATCATATCATTGATGTAGATGATACAAATCATAGTGTTGATGTAGATGATACAAGTCATATTGTTGATGTAGATGATACAAATCATATTGTTGATGTAGATGATACAAACCATATTGTTGATGTAGATGATACAAATCATATCATTGATGTAGATGATACAAATCATAGTGTTGATGTAGATGATACAAGTCATAGTGTTGATGTAGATGATACACATCATATTGTTGATGTAGATGATACAAATCATATTGTTGATGTAGATGATACAAATCATATTGTTGATGTAGATGATACAAACCATATTGTTGATGTAGATGATACAAATCATATCATTGATGTAGATGATACAAATCATAGTGTTGATGTAGATGATACAAGTCATAGTGTTGATGTAGATGATACACATCATATTGTTGATGTAGATGATACAAACCATATTGTTGATGTAGATGATACAAATCATAGTGTTGATGTAGATGATACAAATCATAGTGTTGATGTAGATGATACACATGCTATTAAAGATGTGGATGATACAAATCATAGTGTTGATGTAGATGATACAAATCATATTGTTGATGTAGATGATACAAGTCATAGTGTTGATGTAGATGATACACATGATTTTAAAGATGTGGATGATACAAATCATAGTGTTGATGTAGATGATACACATGATATTAAAGATGTGGATGATACACATCATATTGTTGATGTAGATGATACAAATCATATTGTTGATGTAGATGATACAAATCATATTTTTGATGTGGATGATACAAACCATATTGTTGATGTAGATTATACAAATCATATTGTTGATGTAGATGATACAAATCATAGTGTTGATGTAGATGATACACATCATATTGTTGATGTAGATGATACAAATCATATTGTTGATGTGGATGATACACATCATATTGTTGATGTAGATGATACACATCATATTGTTGATGTAGATGATACACATCATATTGTTGATGTGGATGATACAAATCATATTGTTGATGTAGATGACACAAATCATATTGTTGATGTAGATGATACAAACCATATTGTTGATGTAGATGATACAAATCATATCATTGATGTAGATGATACAAATCATAGTGTTGATGTAGATGATACAAGTCATATTGTTGATGTAGATGATACAAATCATATTGTTGATGTAGATGATACAAACCATATTGTTGATTTAGATGATACAAATCATATTGTTGATGTAGATGATACAAATCATATTGTTGATGTAGATGATACAAATCATATTGTTGATGTAGATGATACAAATCATATTGTTGATGTAGATGATACAAACCATATTGTTGATGTAGATGATACAAATCATATCATTGATGTAGATGATACAAATCATAGTGTTGATGTAGATGATACAAGTCATATTGTTGATGTAGATGATACAAATCATATTGTTGATGTAGATGATACAAACCATATTGTTGATGTAGATGATACAAATCATATTGTTGATGTAGATGATACAAACCATATTGTTGATGTAGATGATACAAATCATATCATTGATGTAGATGATACAAATCATAGTGTTGATGTAGATGATACAAGTCATATTGTTGATGTAGATGATACAAATCATATTGTTGATGTAGATGATACAAACCATATTGTTGATGTAGATGATACAAATCATATCATTGATGTAGATGATACAAATCATAGTGTTGATGTAGATGATACAAGTCATAGTGTTGATGTAGATGATACACATCATATTGTTGATGTAGATGATACAAACCATATTGTTGATGTAGATGATACAAATCATAGTGTTGATGTAGATGATACAAGTCATAGTGTTGATGTAGATGATACACATCATATTGTTAATGTAGATGATACAAATCATATTGTTGATGTAGATGACACAAATCATATTGTTGATGTAGATGATACAAATCATAGTGTTAATGTAGATGATACAAATCATATTGTTGATGTAGATGACACAAATCATATTGTTGATGTAGATGATACAAATCATATTGTTGATGTAGATGATACACATCATATTGTTGATGTAGATGATACAAACCATATTGTTGATGTAGATGATACAAATCATATCATTGATGTAGATGATACAAATCATAGTGTTGATGTAGATGATACAAGTCATATTGTTGATGTAGATGATACAAATCATATTGTTGATGTAGATGATACAAACCATATTGTTGATTTAGATGATACAAATCATATTGTTGATGTAGATGATACAAATCATATTGTTGATGTAGATGATACAAATCATAGTGTTGATGTAGATGATACAAATCATATTGTTGATGTAGATGATACAAATCATATTGTTGATGTAGATGATACAAACCATATTGTTGATGTAGATGATACAAATCATATCATTGATGTAGATGATACAAATCATAGTGTTGATGTAGATGATACAAGTCATAGTGTTGATGTAGATGATACACATCATATTGTTGATGTAGATGATACAAACCATATTGTTGATGTAGATGATACAAATCATAGTGTTGATGTAGATGATACAAATCATAGTGTTGATGTAGATGATACACATGCTATTAAAGATGTGGATGATACAAATCATAGTGTTGATGTAGATGATACAAATCATATTGTTGATGTAGATGATACAAGTCATAGTGTTGATGTAGATGATACAAATCATAGTGTTGATGTAGATGATACACATGATTTTAAAGATGTGGATGATACAAATCATAGTGTTGATGTAGATGATACACATGATATTAAAGATGTGGATGATACACATCATATTGTTGATGTAGATGATACAAATCATATCGTTGATGTATATGATACAAATCATATTTTTGATGTGGATGATACAAACCATATTGTTGATGTAGATTATACAAATCATATTGTTGATGTAGATGATACAAATCATAGTGTTGATGTAGATGATACACATCATATTGTTGATGTAGATGATACAAATCATATTGTTGATGTGGATGATACACATCATATTGTTGATGTAGATGATACACATCATATTGTTGATGTAGATGATACACATCATATTGTTGATGTGGATGATACAAATCATATTGTTGATGTAGATGATACAAACCATATTGTTGATGTAGATGATACAAATCATATCATTGATGTAGATGATACAAATCATAGTGTTGATGTAGATGATACAAGTCATATTGTTGATGTAGATGATACAAATCATATTGTTGATGTAGATGATACAAATCATATTGTTGATGTAGATGATACAAATCATATTGTTGATGCAGATGATACACATCATATTGTTGATGCAGATGATACAAATCATATTGTTGATGTAGATGATACAAATCATATTGTTGATGCAGATGATACACATCATAGTGTTGATGTAGATGATACACATGATTTTAAAGATGTGGATGATACAAATCATAGTGTTGATGTAGATGATACACATGATATTAAAGATGTGGATGATACAAATCATAGTGTTGATGTAGATGATACAAATCATATTGTTGATGTAGATGATACAAATCATATCGTTGATGTATATGATACAAATCATATTTTTGATGTGGATGATACAAACCATATTGTTGATGTAGATTATACAAATCATATTGTTGATGTAGATGATACAAATCATAGTGTTGATGTAGATGATACACATGATATTATAGATGTGGATGATACAAATCATTTTGTTGATGTAAATGAGACAAACCATATTGTTGATGTAGATGATACAAATCATATCGTTGATGTAGATGATACAAGTCATATTGTTGATGTAGATGATACAAATCATATTGTTGATGTAGATGATACAAACCATATTGTTGATGTAGATGATACAAATCATATTGTTGATGTAGATGATACAAACCATATTGTTGATGTAGATGATACAAATCATATCATTGATGTAGATGATACAAATCATAGTGTTGATGTAGATGATACAAGTCATATTGTTGATGTAGATGATACAAATCATATTGTTGATGTAGATGATACAAACCATATTGTTGATGTAGATGATACAAATCATATCATTGATGTAGATGATACAAATCATAGTGTTGATGTAGATGATACAAGTCATAGTGTTGATGTAGATGATACACATCATATTGTTGATGTAGATGATACAAACCATATTGTTGATGTAGATGATACAAATCATAGTGTTGATGTAGATGATACAAATCATATTGTTGATGTAGATGACACAAATCATATTGTTGATGTAGATGATACAAACCATATTGTTGATGTAGATGATACAAATCATATCATTGATGTAGATGATACAAATCATAGTGTTGATGTAGATGATACAAGTCATATTGTTGATGTAGATGATACAAATCATATTGTTGATGTAGATGATACAAACCATATTGTTGATTTAGATGATACAAATCATATTGTTGATGTAGATGATACAAATCATATTGTTGATGTAGATGATACAAATCATAGTGTTGATGTAGATGATACAAATCATATTGTTGATGTAGATGATACAAATCATATTGTTGATGTAGATGATACAAACCATATTGTTGATGTAGATGATACAAATCATATCATTGATGTAGATGATACAAATCATAGTGTTGATGTAGATGATACAAGTCATAGTGTTGATGTAGATGATACACATCATATTGTTGATGTAGATGATACAAACCATATTGTTGATGTAGATGATACAAATCATAGTGTTGATGTAGATGATACAAATCATAGTGTTGATGTAGATGATACACATGCTATTAAAGATGTGGATGATACAAATCATAGTGTTGATGTAGATGATACAAATCATATTGTTGATGTAGATGATACAAGTCATAGTGTTGATGTAGATGATACACATGATTTTAAAGATGTGGATGATACAAATCATAGTGTTGATGTAGATGATACACATGATATTAAAGATGTGGATGATACACATCATATTGTTGATGTAGATGATACAAATCATATTGTTGATGTAGATGATACAAATCATATTTTTGATGTGGATGATACAAACCATATTGTTGATGTAGATTATACAAATCATATTGTTGATGTAGATGATACAAATCATAGTGTTGATGTAGATGATACACATCATATTGTTGATGTAGATGATACAAATCATATTGTTGATGTGGATGATACACATCATATTGTTGATGTAGATGATACACATCATATTGTTGATGTAGATGATACACATCATATTGTTGATGTGGATGATACAAATCATATCGTTGATGTGGATGATACAAATCATATTGTTGATGTAGATGATACACATCATATAGTTGATGTAGATGATACACATCATATTGTCGATGTCGATGATACAAACCACATTGTTGATGTAGATGATACAAATCAAATTGTTGATGTAGATGATACAAATCATATTGTTGATGTAGATGATACAAATCATATTGTTGATGTGGATGATACACATCATATTGTTGATGTAGATGATACAAATCATATTGTTGATGTGGATGATACACATCATATTGTTGATGTAGATGATACAAATCATATTGTTGATGTGGATGATACACATCATATCGTTGATGTGGATGATACACATCATATTGTTGATGTGGATATTTTCCAACCATGTCTTCTGTGTGTGTAGTTTTGCATGTTTGGAGTCATATATTTTCCAACAGTATTGGTTGAGTTCTGAGTTGTGCGACGTGACCATGTATGGTGTGTAGGAGAAAACTGTCAGAATAGAACACAGATGGTTACATTGGGGGTGGAAAGCGATGGTGAAGTGTGTCAGAATACGATGACATCAGCACGTTATTGCAGCCCAGCAGGAGAACACATGTGAGTGACAGGAAGCTGGCAGGAAGCCTCTTCTTGCTTTGTCTTTGTATGCTCACCTTCCTCCTCTCACATGGAGGATGTCTCCACATGTAATCAGATTACATCCCTGATCATATTTAACTCTCACCACCTCTCTTGTTTGAACACTTGTTTCTACAAGCATTTCTCGTGTTGTTGGCGCGCTTTTATTGTGAAGGCGGAAGGCTTTGAACTTATATTCAATTGAATAGACTGCAAAGACAAGATACTTAACGTTGGAACTGGTAAACTTTGTTATTTTTATGCAAATATTAGCTCATTCGGAATTTGATGACTGCAATGTTTCAAAAAAGCTGGCACGAGTGGCAAAAAAGACTGAGAAAAGTTGAGGAATGCTCATCAAAGACTTATTTGGAACATCCCACAGGTGAACGGGCTAATTGGGAACAGGTGGGTGCCATGATTGGGTATTTCCATGAAATGCTCAGTCATTCACAAACAAGGACGGGGCGAGGGTCACCACTTTGTCAGCAAATGCCTGAGCAAATTGTTTAAGAACAACATTTCTCAAGCAGCTATTGCAAGGAATTCAGGGATTTCACCATCTACGCTCCGTAATATCATCAAAAGGTTCAGAGAATCTGGAGAAATCACTGCACGTAAGCCACGATATTACGCACCTTGGATCCCTCAGGCGGTACTGCATCAAAAAGCCGCATCGGTGTGTAAAGGATATCACCACATGGGCTCAGGAACACTCCAGAAAAACCACTGTCAATAACTACAGTTTGTCGCTACATCCGTAACTGCGAGTTAAAACTTCACTATGCAAAAGCCACATCCATTTATCAACAACACCCAGAAACGCCGTCGGCTTCGCTGGGCCTGAGCTCATCTAAGATGGACTGATACAATCAATCAATCAATCAATCAATGTTTATTTATATAGCCCTAAATCACAAGTGTCTCAAAGGGCTGCACAAGCCACAACGACATCCTCGGTATAGCCCACATACGGGCAAGGAAAAACTCACCCCAGTGGGACGTCGATGTGAATGACTATGAGAAACCTTGGAGAGGACCGCATATGTGGGTAACCCCCCCCCCCCCCCTCTAGGGAGACCGAATGCAATGGATGTCGAGTGGGTCTAACATAATATTGTGAGAGTCCAGTCCATAGTGGATCCAGCATAACAGTAAGAGTCCAGTCCACAGTGGGGTCAGCGGGAAACCATCCCGAGCGGAGACGGGTCAGCAGCGCAGAGATGTTCCCAACCCCGGGTCCCGACCCCGGACAGCCAGCACCCCATCCATGGCCACCGGATCTGTGTGTCTCCCCTTCCACAAGGGATAGGGGGGAGCAGAGGAGAAAAAGAAAAGAAACGGCAGATCAACTGGTCTAAAAAAAGGGGGGCTATTCAAAGGCTAGAGTATACAAATGAGTTTTGAGATGGGACTTAAATGTTTCTACTGAGGTAGCATCTCTACAAAGTATACAAAGTGGAAAAGTGTTCTGTGGTCTGACGAGTCCACATTTCAAATTGGTTTTTGGAAACTGTGGACGCCGTGTCCTCCGGACCACAGAGGAAAAGAACCATCCGAATTGTTCTAGGCGCAAAGTAGAGATGCGCGGATAGGCAAATATTTCATCCGCAACCGCATCAGAAAGTCGTCAACCATCCGCAATCCACCCGATCTAACATTTGATCAGAACTGCACCCGCCCGCCATCCGCCCGGTATATCTAATATAGACGATGCAAGGCATTAGTGAGGCATACCTGCCAACTACTCCGGTTTTCCCGTAATTCGTACGGTTTTCATCAACCTATTCCGGGTTACGGGTGCAGTGATAAAAAATACGTTTTTTCTTTAATTTTCAAAAAAAGGGTGAAAACTACGCGAATTGCACCTTGTGCAGACAAGATTTTTCGATCGGACACGGAGGAATTAGCGATGTAAAAGACCACGTTGGGACAAAAAAACACAAGTCTAATGCCGTTGCTAGCGATACAAGTGGAAAACTTTCAACGTTTTTCGTCGCCCAAACAGATTCTTTGGATGTGATAAATGCCGAAGTTTTATTTACGGAGGCAATAATTGAGCATGGACTTCCAATCGCACTGGCTGATCACATGGGACAGTTACATGTTTGTAATGCAACCTTTAAAAATCATTACGCGGTGATCGCGATCCCAAAAATAAACTTTTCTTGCATGATAATGTCCAGAAAAATTCGCTTTATATTACTATAGAGTCCTTTTAACGAATGAGTTTGATGGTTTATCACAAACCTTAAATGAAAGAAGTCCTTTCTTCTCCTGCACCATGCATGCACTTTGGCCTTGCTTCGTGTTTGGTGCGCAATCCTGTCGGCTGTATTTCACAGCACGACATACTGTTAAAAGTGTTTATACTATTTATGCTTTCAAGTCCAAGTTGAAGAAATCTTGTTAAATGTTGACAGCATAACTACCAAAATACAGAAGTATGTCCTTAATATTTTTGCAGTGCTATTTCTGTTGAAAAGTTCAAATGATTACATTAGAGATGTGATGTGCCACTTTTCAAAGTGTCTGATGGCTTAAATTAATTTTCATTAATTTTTCATATTTTGAATTCTTTTGAAAGGCTTACAAAAAAACTACATTTGAATTGTAATTCCATGCTATTGACAGGACTATTAATTTTAATGAAGTTAGCTTACCATGTTTACAGTATGATAATTGTGATAGAAATGTGAATTTCGGGGGGTGGCGGGCAGGTAAGCTGCTTACCTGCTGCGCGTGACGCCGGCCGCGGCGAAGGCGGACGAGGCGGGGTGTCGGTGCGGTGGGCGCGGTAGTGACCCTGGACATGCGTCGGGCCCTTCTCGCGGATCGCCTCAGCTACGGCTCCCGGTGGGGCCCTCTCGGGGGAAGGGGCCTCGGTCCCGGACACCGGCGAGGCGTCCCTTCTCCGCTCCGTAAAAGTGTCCATCTCTTTTCTTTTTTTTTCTTCTGTTGTGGCATATGCAGCAGATGCCTGCTCGTTTTTCGTATGTGGGTAACAACATTTAACTATGTGTATATATTTCCCAATTGGTTTAACTGCCACCCGCAAAAAAAAAAAAAAAAAAAAAAAAAAAAAAAAAAAATCTAATTGATCCGCCCGACCCGACCCGCACGCGGATAAAATCTTATTTTTTTAAATTTCATCCGCCCGATCCGCGGATAATCCGCGGACTCCGCGGTTGTGCCCGCAAACCGCGCATCTCTAGCGCAAAGTGTTAAAGGCAGCATGTGTGATGATATGGGGGTGTATTAGTGCCCAAGGCATGGGTAACTTGAAGGCACCAGTAATGCTGAAAGGTACATACAGCTTTTGGAGCAACATGTGGTTATCATGGACGCCCCTGCTTATTTCAGCAAAACGATGCCAAACCACGTGTTACAACAGCGTGGCTTCGTAGTAAAAAAGTAGACTGTAGTCCAGACCTGTCTCCCATTGAAAATGTGTGGCACATTATGAAGCCTAAAAATACCGCAACAGAGACCCCCGGACTGTTGAACAACTTAAGCTGTACATCAAGCAAGAATGGGAAAGAATTCCACTTCAAAAATGTGTCTCCTCAGCTCCCAAGCCTTTACTGAGTGTTGTTAAAAGGAAAGACCATGTACGTTTGTATTTCACCTTGTGAGAGTGTGTCACACTTAAAGGAGAATAAAGTCTGAAGTTGTTCCAACTGTTGGTCACAGTTTTCTGTGGTCTGACGAGTCCACATTTCAAATTGGTTTTTGGAAACTGTGGACGCCGTGTCCTCCGGACCAAAGAGGAAAAGAACCATCCGGATTGTTCTAGGCGCAAAAGTGTTAAAGGCAGCATGTGTGATGGTATGGGGGTGTATTATGGGTAACTTGAAGGCACCAGTAATGCTGAAAGGTACATACAGCTTTTGGAGCAACATGTGGTTATCATGGACGCCCCTGCTTATTTCAGCAAAACGATGCCAAACCACGTGTTACAACAGCGTGGCTTCGTAGTAAAAAAGTAGACTGTAGTCCAGACCTGTCTCCAAATTGAAAATGTGTGGCACATTATGAAGCCTAAAATACCGCAACAGAGACCCCCGGACTGTTGAACAACTTAAGCTGTACATCAAGCAAGAATGGGAAAGAATTCCGCTTCAAAAATGTGTCTCCTCAGTTCCCAAACCTTTACTGAGTGTTGTTAAAAGGAAAGACCATGTACGTTTGTATTTCACCTTGTGAGAGTGTGTCACACTTAAAGGAGAATAAAGTCTGAAGTTGTTCCAACTGTTGGTCACAGTTTTCTGTGGTCTGACGAGTCCACATTTCAAATTGGTTTTTGGAAACTGTGGACGCCGTGTCCTCCGGACCAAAGAGGAAAAGAACCATCCGGATTGTTCTAGGCGCAAAAGTGTTAAAGGCAGCATGTGTGATGGTATGGGGGTGTATTAGTGCCCAAGGCATGGGTAACTTGAAGGCACCAGTAATGCTGAAAGGTACATACAGCTTTTGGAGCAACATGTGGTTATCATGGACGCCCCTGCTTATTTCAGCAAAACGATGCCAAACCACGTGTTACAACAGCGTGGCTTCGTAGTAAAAAAGTAGACTGTAGTCCAGACCTGTCTCCCATTGTGGCACATTATGAAGCTTAAAATACCACAACAGAGACCCCCGGACTGTTGAACAACTTAAGCTGTACATCAAGCAAGAATGGGAAAGAATTCCACTTCAAAAATGTGTCTCCTCAGTTCCCAAACCTTTACTGAGTGTTGTTAAAAGGAAAGACCATGTACGTTTGTATTTCACCTTGTGAGAGTGTGTCACACTTAAAGGAGAATAAAGTCTGAAGTTGTTCCAACTGTTGGTCACAGTTTTCTGTGGTCTGACGAGTCCACATTTCAAATTGGTTTTTGGAAACTGTGGACGCCGTGTCCTCCGGACCAAAGAGGAAAAGAACCATCCGGATTGTTCTAGGCGCAAAAGTGTTAAAGGCAGCATGTGTGATGGTATGGGGGTGTATTAGTGCCCAAGGCATGGGTAACTTGAAGGCACCAGTAATGCTGAAAGGTACATACAGCTTTTGGAGCAACATGTGGTTATCATGGACGCCCCTGCTTATTTCAGCAAAACGATGCCAAACCACGTGTTTGTTTACTGAGTGTTGTTAAAAGGAAAGACCATGTACGTTTGTATTTCACCTTGTGAGAGTGTGTCACACTTAAAGGAGAATAAAGTCTGAAGTTGTTCCAACTGTTGGTGACAGTTTGACCCTGGAACAGACACTTTCTAGTTCCAGTACGTCCGCCCTCACACTGGCTGTCTCTCGCATGCTTTTTTTAATGAGAGATTTTCCGGAGCTTTACCGGACGGAGGAATAGACTGGTGTGAGAAAAAGGAGGGTGAAGAAGGAAAAATGCATCATGGACGCCCCTGCTTATTTCAGCAAAACGATGCCAAACCACGTGTTACAACAGCGTGGCTTCGTAGTAAAAAAGTAGACTGTAGTCCAGACCTGTCTCCCATTGTGGCACATTATGAAGCCTAAAATACCGCAACAGAGACCCCCGGACTGTTGAACAACTTAAGCTGTACATCAAGCAAGAATGGGAAAGAATTCCACTTCAAAAATGTGTCTCCTCAGCTCCCAAACCTTTACTGAGTGTTGTTAAAAGGAAAGACCATGTACGTTTGTATTTCACCTTGTGAGAGTGTGTCACACTTAAAGGAGAATAAAGTCTGAAGTTGTTCCAACTGTTGGTCACAGTTTTCTGTGGTCTGACGAGTCCACATTTCAAATTGGTTTTTGGAAACTGTGGACGCCGTGTCCTCCGGACCAAAGAGGAAAAGAACCATCCGGATTGTTCTAGGCGCAAAAGTGTTAAAGGCAGCATGTGTGATGGTATGGGGGTGTATTAGTGCCCAAGGCATGGGTAACTTGAAGGCACCAGTAATGCTGAAAGGTACATACAGCTTTTGGAGCAACATGTGGTTATCATGGACGCCCCTGCTTATTTCAGCAAAACGATGCCAAACCACGTGTTTGTTTACTGAGTGTTGTTAAAAAGAAAGACCATGTACGTTTGTATTTCACCTTGTGAGAGTGTGTCACACTTAAAGGTGAATTAAGACTGAAGTTGTTCCAACTGTTGGTCACAGTTTGACCCTGGAACAGACACTTTCTAGTTCCAATACGTCCGCCCTCACACTGGCTGTCTCTCGCATGCTTTTTTTATGAGAGATTTTCCGGAGCTTTACCGGACGGAGGAATAGACTGGTGTGAGAAAAAGGAGGGTGAAGAAGGAAAAATGCATCATGGACGCCCCTGCTTATTTCAGCAAAACGATGCCAAACCACGTGTTACAACAGCGTGGCTTCGTAGTAAAAAAGTAGACTGTAGTCCAGACCTGTCTCCCATTGTGGCACATTATGAAGCCTAAAATACCGCAACAGAGACCCCCGGACTGTTGAACAACTTAAGCTGTACATCAAGCAAGAATGGGAAAGAATTCCACTTCAAAAATGTGTCTCCTCAGTTCCCAAACCTTTACTGAGTGTTGTTAAAAGGAAAGACCATGTACGTTTGTATTTCACCTTGTGAGAGTGTGTCACACTTAAAGGAGAATAAAGTCTGAAGTTGTTCCAACTGTTGGTCACAGTTTTCTGTGGTCTGACGAGTCCACATTTCAAATTGGTTTTTGGAAACTGTGGACGCCGTGTCCTCCGGACCAAAGAGGAAAAGAACCATCCGGATTGTTCTAGGCGCAAAAGTGTTAAAGGCAGCATGTGTGATGATATGGGGGTGTATTAGTGCCCAAGGCATGGGTAACTTGAAGGCACCAGTAATGCTGAAAGGTACATACAGCTTTTGGAGCAACATGTGGTTATCATGGACGCCCCTGCTTATTTCAGCAAAACGATGCCAAACCACGTGTTTGTTTACTGAGTGTTGTTAAAAAGAAAGACCATGTACGTTTGTATTTCACCTTGTGAGAGTGTGTCACACTTAAAGGTGAATTAAGACTGAAGTTGTTCCAACTGTTGGTCACAGTTTGACCCTGGAACAGACACTTTCTAGTTCCAATACGTCCGCCCTCACACTGGCTGTCTCTCGCATGCTTTTTTTATGAGAGATTTTCCGGAGCTTTACCGGACGGAGGAATAGACTGGTGTGAGAAAAAGGAGGGTGAAGAAGGAAAAATGCATCATGGACGCCCCTGCTTATTTCAGCAAAACGATGCCAAACCACGTGTTACAACAGCGTGGCTTCGTAGTAAAAAAGTAGACTGTAGTCCAGACCTGTCTCCCATTGTGGCACATTATGAAGCCTAAAATACCGCAACAGAGACCCCCGGACTGTTGAACAACTTAAGCTGTACATCAAGCAAGAATGGGAAAGAATTCCACTTCAAAAATGTGTCTCCTCAGTTCCCAAACCTTTACTGAGTGTTGTTAAAAGGAAAGACCATGTACGTTTGTATTTCACCTTGTGAGAGTGTGTCACACTTAAAGGAGAATAAAGTCTGAAGTTGTTCCAACTGTTGGTCACAGTTTTCTGTGGTCTGACGAGTCCACATTTCAAATTGGTTTTTGGAAACTGTGGACGCCGTGTCCTCCGGACCAAAGAGGAAAAGAACCATCCGGATTGTTCTAGGCGCAAAAGTGTTAAAGGCAGCATGTGTGATGGTATGGGGGTGTATTAGTGCCCAAGGCATGGGTAACTTGAAGGCACCAGTAATGCTGAAAGGTACATACAGCTTTTGGAGCAACATGTGGTTATCATGGACGCCCCTGCTTATTTCAGCAAAACGATGCCAAACCACGTGTTACAACAGCGTGGCTTCGTAGTAAAAAAGTAGACTGTAGTCCAGACCTGTCTCCCATTGTGGCACATTATGAAGCCTAAAAATACCACAACAGAGACCCCCGGACTGTTGAACAACTTAAGCTGTACATCAAGCAAGAATGGGAAAGAATTCCACTTCAAAAATGTGTCTCCTCAGTTCCCAAACCTTTACTGAGTGTTGTTAAAAGGAAAGACCGTGTACGTTTGTATTTCACCTTGTGAGAGTGTGTCACACTTAAAGGTGAATTAAGACTGAAGTTGTTCCAACTGTTGGTGACAGTTTGACCCTGGAACAGACACTTTCTAGTTCCAGTACGTCCGCCCTCACACTGGCTGTCTCTCGCATGCTTTTTTTTATGAGAGATTTTCCGGAGCTTTACCGGTCGGAGGAATAGACTGGTGTGAGAAAAAGGAGGGTGAAGAAGGAAAAATGCATCATGGACGCCCCTGCTTATTTCAGCAAAACGATGCCAAACCACGTGTTACAACAGCGTGGCTTCGTAGTAAAAAAGTAGACTGTAGTCCAGACCTGTCTCCCATTGTGGCACATTATGAAGCCTAAAATACCGCAACAGAGACCCCCGGACTGTTGAACAACTTAAGCTGTACATCAAGCAAGAATGGGAAAGAATTCCGCTTCAAAAATGTGTCTCCTCAGTTCCCAAACCTTTACTGAGTGTTGTTAAAAGGAAAGACCATGTACGTTTGTATTTCACCTTGTGAGAGTGTGTCACACTTAAAGGAGAATAAAGTCTGAAGTTGTTCCAACTGTTGGTCACAGTTTTCTGTGGTCTGACGAGTCCACATTTCAAATTGGTTTTTAGAAACTGTGGACGCCGTGTCCTCCGGACCAAAGAGGAAAAGAACCATCCGGATTGTTCTAGGCGCAAAAGTGTTAAAGGCAGCATGTGTGATGGTATGGGGGTGTATTATGGGTAACTTGAAGGCACCAGTAATGCTGAAAGGTACATACAGCTTTTGGAGCAACATGTGGTTATCATGGACGCCCCTGCTTATTTCAGCAAAACGATGCCAAACCACGTGTTACAACAGCGTGGCTTCGTAGTAAAAAAGTAGACTGTAGTCCAGACCTGTCTCCCATTGTGGCACATTATGAAGCCTAAAATACCGCAACAGAGACCCCCGGACTGTTGAACAACTTAAGCTGTACATCAAGCAAGAATGGGAAAGAATTCCACTTCAAAAATGTGTCTCCTCAGTTCCCAAACCTTTACTGAGTGTTGTTAAAAGGAAAGACCATGTACGTTTGTATTTCACCTTGTGAGAGTGTGTCACACTTAAAGGAGAATAAAGTCTGAAGTTGTTCCAACTGTTGGTCACAGTTTTCTGTGGTCTGACGAGTCCACATTTCAAATTGGTTTTTGGAAACTGTGGACGCCGTGTCCTCCGGACCAAAGAGGAAAAGAACCATCCGGATTGTTCTAGGCGCAAAAGTGTTAAAGGCAGCATGTGTGATGGTATGGGGGTGTATTAGTGCCCAAGGCATGGGTAACTTGAAGGCACCAGTAATGCTGAAAGGTACATACAGCTTTTGGAGCAACATGTGGTTATCATGGACGCCCCTGCTTATTTCAGCAAAACGATGCCAAACCACGTGTTACAACAGCGTGGCTTCGTAGTAAAAAAGTAGACTGTAGTCCAGACCTGTCTCCCATTGTGGCACATTATGAAGCCTAAAATACCGCAACAGAGACCCCCGGACTGTCGAACAACTTAAGCTGTACATCAAGCAAGAATGGGAAAGAATTCCACTTCAAAAATGTGTCTCCTCAGTTCCCAAACCTTTACTGAGTGTTGTTAAAAGGAAAGACCATGTACGTTTGTATTTCACCTTGTGAGAGTGTGTCACACTTAAAGGAGAATAAAGTCTGAAGTTGTTCCAATTGTTGGTCACAGTTTTCTGTGGTCTGACGAGTCCACATTTCAAATTGGTTTTTGGAAACTGTGGACGCCGTGTCCTCCGGACCAAAGAGGAAAAGAACCATCCGGATTGTTCTAGGCGCAAAAGTGTTAAAGGCAGCATGTGTGATGGTATGGGGGTGTATTAGTGCCCAAGGCATGGGTAACTTGAAGGCACCAGTAATGCTGAAAGGTACATACAGCTTTTGGAGCAACATGTGGTTATCATGGACGCCCCTGCTTATTTCAGCAAAACGATGCCAAACCACGTGTTTGTTTACTGAGTGTTGTTAAAAGGAAAGACCATGTACGTTTGTATTTCACCTTGTGTGTCACACTTAAAGGAGAATAAAGTCTGAAGTTGTTCCAACTGTTGGTCACAGTTTGACCCTGGAACAGACACTTTCTAGTTCCAATACGTCCGCCCTCACACTGGCTGTCTCTCGCATGCTTTTTTTATGAGAGATTTTCCGGAGCTTTACCGGACGGAGGAATAGACTGGTGTGAGAAAAAGGAGGGTGAAGAAGGAAAAAAAAAAAAAAAAGGCAGCTTCACGGCTGGTCTCATCTTTGGTCAAACAGAAGTGAGCTTAATTCGAGGGTCTGCCTCGGGGAATTTCAAAGGAGGAAAAAAAGCTTTGAGTGACGGCCAGCCTGAGCCGCCTGATGTTGCTGAGATGAATGGAGGAGGTCTAGAGGCGAGAGGCCTTCTCACACTCCCACATCACTGCAGCTCTTTTAACTCCTCATCAACACAATTAGAAAGGTGGCTCTTATAAAGCACACCTTCTTCCTTCCTGTGGTCTTGGACAATACAGGGAGGGACACACCACACCAGCACAGGACTTCAAATACTTTAAATACTAGTTCAGAAACTTTGTTATTTTTTTGGGCATATAATCATGAAATTATAATTTAATGGCAGCAAAAACAAAGGCATTTTTACCAGTGTGTTACATGGCATTTCCTTTTAACAACACTCAGTAAAGGTTTGGGAACTGAAGAGGATATTTTAGACTTCATATTGCACCACACAGTCTAGTACCTGCACTCTTTTACTATGAAGCCACGCTTTTGTAACACGTGGCTTGACATCGTTTTGCTGATATAAGCAGGGGCGTCCATGAAAACGTTGCTTGGATGGCAACATATGCTGTATGTACCTTTCAGCATTAATGGCGCCTTCACAGATGTGTAAGTTACCCATGTCTTGGGCACTAATACACCCCCATACCATCACACATGCTGCCTTTTACACGTTCACCCTAGAACAGTCCGGATGGTTCTTTTCCACTTTGGTCCACAGCTTCCAAAAACAATTTGAAATGTGGACTCGTCAGACCTTGAGGAACACCACACGTAGAACTAACCTAAGGTGGAACTTTGAGAAACACCATTAGTAGATCTAACCTAAGGTGGAACATTGAGGAACACCACTAGTAGAACTAACCTAAGGTGGAACCTTGAGGAACACCACCAGTAGAACCAACCTAAGGTGGGACCTTGAGAAACACCATTAGTAGATCTAACCTAAGGTGGAACATTGAGTAACACCACTAGTAGAACTAACCTAAGGTGGAACCTTGAGGAACACCACCAGTAGAACCAACCTAAGGTGGAACTTTGAGAAACACCATTAGTAGATCTAACCTAAGGTGGAACATTGAGGAACACCACTAGTAGAACTAACCTAAGGTGGAACCTTGAGGAACACCACCAGTAGAACTAACCTAAGGTGGAACCTTGAGAAACACCATTAGTAGAACTAACCTAAAATGGAATATTGAGGAACACGACTAGTAGACTAACCTAAGGTGGAACCTTGAGAAACACCACCAGTAGAACTAACCTATGGTGGAACCTTGAGGAACACCATTAGTCGAACCAACCTAAAATGGAACTTTGAGGAACACCACATGTAGAACTAACATGATGTGGAACCTTGAGGAACACCATTAGTAGAACTAACCTAAAATGGAACCTTGAGGAACACCACACGTAGAACTAACCTAAGGTGAAACCTCGGGGAACACCATTAGTAAGACTAACCTAAGGTGGAACCTTGAGGAACAACACAAGTACAACTAACCTAAAATGGAACCTTGAAGAACGCCACACGTAGAACTAACCTAAGGTGAAACCTTGAGGAACCCCAGAGTAGAAATAACCTAAGATGGAACCTTAAGGAACACCACACATAGAACTAACCTAAGGTGAAACCTCGAGGAACACCATTATTAAGACTGACCTAAGGTGGAACCTTGAGGACAACCTCTAGTGCAACTAACCTACGGTGGAAACTTGAGGAACACCACCAGTAGAACTAACCTACGGTGGAACCTTGAGGAACACCACTCGTAGAACTAACCTAAGGTGGAACCTCGAGGAACACCATTAGCAAGACTGACCTAAGGTGGAACCTTGAGGACAACCTCTAGTACAACTAACCTACGGTGGAACCTTGAGGAACACCACTAGTAGAACTAACCTAAGGTGGAACCTTGAGGAACACCATTAGTAGATCTAACCTAAGGTGGAACATTGAGGAACACCACTAGTAGAACTAACCTAAGGTGGAACCTTGAGGAACACCACCAGTAGAACCAACCTAAGGTGGAACCTTGAGAAACACCATTAGTAGAACTAACCTAAAATGGAATATTGAGGAACACGACTAGTAGAACTAACCTAAGGTGGAACCTTGAGAAACACCACCAGTAGAACTAACCTATGGTGGAACCTTGAGGAACACCGTTAGTCGAACCAACCTAAGATGGAACTTTGAGGAACACCACATGTAGAACTAACATAATGTGGAACCTTGAGGAACACCATTAGTAGAACTAACCTAAAATGGAACCTTGAGGAACACCACACGTAGAACTAACCTAAGGTGAAACCTCGGGGAACACCATTAGTAAGACTAACCTACGGTGGAACCTTGAGGAACACCACCAGTAGAACCAACCTAAGGTGGAACCTTGAGAAACACCACTAGTAGAACTAACCTAAAATGGAATATTGAGGAACACGACTAGTAGAACTAACCTAAGGTGGAACCTTGAGAAACACCACCAGTAGAACTAACCTATGGTGGAACCTTGAGAAACACCGTTAGTCGAACCAACCTAAGATGGAACTTTGAGGAACACCACATGTAGAACTAACATAATGTGGAACCTTGAGGAACACCATTAGTAGAACTAACCTAAAATGGAACCTTGAGGAACACCACACGAAGAACTAACCTAAGGTGAAACCTCGGGGAACACCATTAGTAAGACTAACCTAAGGTGGAACCTTGAGGAACAACACAAGTACAACTAACCTAATATGGAACCTTGAAGAACACCACACATAGAACTAACCTAAAATGGAACCTTGAGGAACACCACACCTAGAACTAGCCTAAGGTGAAACCTCGGGGTACACCATTAGTAAGACTAACCTAAAATGGAACCTTGAGGAACACCACACGTAGAACTAACCTAAGGTGTAACCTTGAGGAACACCATTAGTAGAAATAACCTAAGGTGTAACCTTGAGGAACACCATTAGTAGAAATAACCTAAGATGGAACCTTAAGGAACACCACACATAGAACTAACCTAAGGTGAAACCTCGAGGAACACCATTAGTAAGACTAACCTAAGGTGGAACCTTGAGGAACACCATTAGTAGAAATAACCTAAGATGGAACCTTGAGGAACACCACACATAGAACTAACCTAAGGTGAAATCTCGAGGAACACCATTAGCAAGACTGACCTAAGGTGGAACCTTGAGGACAACCTCTAGTACAACTAACCTACGGTGGAACCTTGAGGAACACCACTAGTAGAACTAACCTAAGGTGGAACCTTGAGGAACACCACTAGTAGAACTAACCTAAGGTGGAACCTAGAGGAACACCATTAGCAAGACTGACCTAAGGTGGAACCTTGAGGACAACCTCTAGTACAACTAACCTACGGTGGAACCTTGAGGAACACCACTAGTAGAACTAACCTAAGGTGGAACCTTGAGGAACACCACTAGTAGATCTAACCTAAGGTGGAACATTGAGGAACACCACTAGTAGAACTAACCTAAGGTGGAACCTTGAGGAACACCACCAGTAGAACCAACCTAAGGTGGAACCTTGAGAAACACCATTAGTAGAACTAACCTAAAATGGAATATTGAGGAACACGACTAGTAGAACTAACCTAAGGTGGAACCTTGAGAAACACCACCAGTAGAACTAACCTATGGTGGAACCTTGAGGAACACCGTTAGTCGAACCAACCTAAGATGGAACTTTGAGGAACACCACATGTAGAACTAACATAATGTGGAACCTTGAGGAACACCATTAGTAGAACTAACCTAGATTGGAACCTTGAGGAACACCACATGTAGAACTAACCTAAGATAAAACCTCGGGGAGCACCATTAGTAAGACTAACCTAAGGTGGAACCTTGAGGAACAACACAAGTACAACTAACCTAAAATGGAACCTTGAAGAACACCACACGTAGAACTAACCTAAAATGGAACCTTGAGAAACACCACCTGTAGAACTAACCTAAGGTGAAACCTCGGGGAACACCATTAGTAAGACTAACCTAAGGTGGAACCTTGAGGAACAACACAAGTACAACTAACCTAAAATGGAACCTTGAAGAACACCACACGTAGAACTAACCTAAAATGGAACCTTGAGGAACACCACACGTAGAACTAGCCTAAGGTGAAACCTCGGGGAACACCATTAGTAAGACTAACCTAAGGTGGAACCTTGAAGAACAACACAAGTACAACTAACCTAAATTGGAACCTTGAAGAACGCCACACGTAGAACTAACCTAAGGTGAAACCTTGAGGAACCCCAGAGTAGAAATAACCTAAGATGGAACCTTAAGGAACACCACACGTAAAACTAACCTAAGGTGAAACCTCGAGGAACACCATTAGTAAGACTAACCTAAGGTGGAACCTTGAGGAACACCATTAGTAGAAATAACCAAAGATGGAACCTTGAGGAACACCACACATAGAACTAACCTAAGGTGAAATCTCGAGGAACACCATTAGCAAGACTGACCTAAGGTGGAACCTTGAGGACAACCTCTAGTACAACTAACCTATGGTGGAACCTTGAGGAACACCACTAGTAGAACTAACCTAAGGTGGAACCTTGAGGAGCACCACTAGTAGATCTAACCTAAGGTGGAACATTGAGGAACACCACTAGTAGAACTAACCTAAGGTGGAACCTTGAGGAACACCACCAGTAGAACCAACCTAAGGTGGAACCTTGAGAAACACCATTCGTAGAACTAACCTAAAATGGAATATTGAGGAACACGACTAGTAGAACTAACCTAAGGTGGAACCTTGAGAAACACCACCAGCAGAACTAACCTATGGTGGAACCTTGAGGAACACCGTTAGTCGAACCAACCTAAGATGGAACTTTGAGGAACACCACATGTAGCACTAACATAATGTAGAACCTTGAGGAACACTATTAGTAGAACTAACCTAAAATGGAAACTTGAAGAACAGCACACGTAGAACTACACTAAGGTGAAACCTCGGGGAACACCATTAGTAAGACTAACCTAAGGTGGAACCTTGAGGAACACCACACGTAGAACTAACCTAAGGTGAAACCTTGAGGAACACCATTAGTAGAAATAACCTAAGATGGAACCTTAAGGAACACCACACATAGAAATAACCTAAGGTGAAACCTCGAGGAACACCATTAGTAAGACTAACCTAAGGTGGAACCTTGAGGAACACCATTAGTAGAAATAACCAAAGATGGAACCTTGAGGAACACCACACATAGAACTAACCTAAGGTGAAACCTCGAGGAACACCATTAGCAAGACTGACCTAAGGTGGAACCTTGAGGACAACTTCTAGTACAACTAACCTACGGTGGAACCTTGAGGAACACCACTAGTAGAACTAACCTAAGGTGGAACCTTGAGGAACACCACTAGTAGAACTAACCTAAGGTGGAACCTCGAGGAACACCATTAGCAAGACTGACCTAAGGTGGAACCTTGAGGACAACCTCTAGTACAACTAACCTACGGTGGAACCTTGAGGAACACCACTAGTAGAACTAACCTAAGGTGGAACCTTGAGGAACACCACTAGTAGATCTAACCTAAGGTGGAACATTGAGGAACACCACTAGTAGAACTAACCTAAGGTGGAACCTTGAGGAACACCACCAGTAGAACCAACCTAAGGTGGAACCTTGAGAAACACCATTAGTAGAACTAACCTAAGGTGGAATATTAAGGAACACGACTAGTAGAACTAACCAAAGGTGGAACCTTGAGAAACACCACCAGTAGAACTAACCTATGGTGGAACCTTGAGGAACACCGTTAGTCGAACCAACCTAAGATGGAACTTTGAGGAACACCACATGTAGAACTAACATAATGTGGAACCTTGACTAACACCATTAGTAGAACTAACCTAAAATGGAACCTTGAGAAACACCACCTGTAGAACTAACCTAAGGTGAAACCTCGGGGAACACCATTAGTAAGACTAACCTAAGGTGGAACCTTGAGGAACAACACAAGTACAACTAACCTAAAATGGAACCTTGAAGAACACCACACGTAGAACTAACCTAAAATGGAACCTTGAGGAACACCACACGTAGAACTAGCCTAAGGTGAAACCTCGGGGAACACCATTAGTAAGACTAACCTAAGGTGGAACCTTGAGGAACAACACAAGTACAACTAACCTAAATTGGAACCTTGAAGAACACCACACGTAGAACTAACCTAAGGTGAAACCTTGAGGAACCCCAGAGTAGAAATAACCTAAGATGGAACCTTAAGGAACACCACACATAGAACTAACCTAAGGTGAAACCTCGAGGAACACCATTAGTAAGACTAACCTAAGGTGGAACCTTGAGGAACACCATTAGTAGAAATAACCTAAGATGGAACCTTGAGGAACACCACACATAGCACTAACCTAAGGTGAAACCTCGAGGAACACCATTATTAAGACTGACCTAAGGTGGAACCTTGAGGACAACCTCTAGTGCAACTAACCTACGGTGGAACCTTGAGGAACACCACCAGTAGAACTAGCCTACGGTGGAACCTTGAGGAACACCACTCGTAGAACTAACCTAAGGTGGAACCTCGAGGAACACCATTAGCAAGACTGACCTAAGGTGGAACCTTGAGGACAACCTCTAGTACAACTAACCTACGGTGGAACCTTGAGGAACACCACTAGTAGAACTAACCTAAGGTGGAACCTTGAGGAACACCACTAGTAGATCTAACCTAAGGTGGAACATTGAGGAACACCACTAGTAGAACTAACCTAAGGTGGAACCTTGAGGAACACCACCAGTAGAACCAACCTAAGGTGGGACCTTGAGAAACACCATTAGTAGAACTAACCTAAGGTGGATTATTGAGGAACACGACTAGTAGAACTAACCTAAGGTGGAACCTTGAGAAACACCACCAGTAGAACTAACCTATGGTGGAACCTTGAGGAACACCGTTAGTCGAACCAACCTAAGATGGAACTTTGAGGAACACCACATGTAGAACTAACAGAATGTGGAACCTTGAGGAACACCATTAGTAGAACTAACCTAAAATGGAACCTTGAGGAACACCACACGTAGAACTAACCTAAGGTGAAACGTCGGGGAACACCATTAGTAAGACTAACCTAAGGTGGAACCTTGAGGAACAACACAAGTACAACTAACCTAATATGGAACCTTGAAGAACACCACACGTATAACTAACCTAAAATGGAACCTTGAGGAACACCACACCTAGAACTAACCTAAGGTGAAACCTCGGGGAACACCATTAGTAAGACTAACCTAAGGTGGAACCTTGAGGAACAACACAAGTACAACTAACCTAATATGGAACCTTGAAGAACACCACACGTAGAACTAACCTAAAATGGAACCTTGAGGAACACCACACGTAGAACTAGCCTAAGGTGAAACCTCGGGGTACACCATTAGTAAGACTAACCTAAGGTGGAACCTTCAGGAACAACACAAGTACAACTAACCTAAAATGGAACCTTGAAGAACACCACACGTAGAACTAACCTAAGGTGAAACCTTGAGGAACACCATTAGTAGAAATAACCTAAGATGGAACCTTAAGGAACACCACACATAGAACTAACCTAAGGTGAAACCTCGAGGAACACCATTAGTAAGACTAACCTAAGGTGGAACCTTGAGGAACACCATTAGTAGAAATAACCAAAGATGGAACCATGAGGAACACCACACATAGAACTAACCTAAGGTGAAACCTCGAGGAACACCATTAGCAAGACTGACCTAAGGTGGAACCTTGAGGACAACCTCTAGTACAACTAACCTACGGTGGAACCTTGAGGAACACCACCAGTAGAACTAACCTACGGTGGAACCTTGAGGAACACCACTAGTATAACTAACATACGGTGGAACCTTGAAGAACACCACCAGTAGTAATAAAGTTTTAACTTACACTTACAGATGTAGCGACCAACTGTAGTTACTGACAGTGGTTTTCTGAAGTGTTCCTGAGCCCATGTGGTGATATCCTTTACACACTGATGTGGCTTTTTGATGCAGTACCGTCTGAGGGATCCAAGGTTTGTAATATCATGGCTTACGTGCAGTGATTTCTCCAGATTTGCAATTTGCTCAGGCATTTGTTGACAAAGTGGTTATCAGATATGATATCACTAGCAAGCAGTAGACAATATGAAGTGTTTTTTGGTCCAAAACATGTTTTGCTATTTTGGAATCAATTTTGGATAGCTTTTGTCACCACAATCCTATTTTGTGGGGCCCTGTCAGTCAGTCAGGGGCCCCAAAGTGTTCCAAGTCTCCCCCTATGGATTTCCCAGCCCAAAATACATAGAGCTATACCTTTTCCCCTTTGTGTCTGTGCCGTCAACTCCCTCCCGTTACCATAACAATTCAGTAAGATATTTTATGTTTGGAAAATGTTTACTTTTGCTAAAAAAATATTAAGAATATGCTTAAAAAAGTCTGCAAACTTTGAAGTATACTTTTATAATTATTTATAATTATTATCAGATATGATATCACTAGCAAGCAGTAGACAATATGAAGTGTTTTTTGGTCCAAAACATGTTTTGCTATTTTGGAATCAATTTTGGATAGCTTTTGTCACCACAATCCTATTTTGTGGGGCCCTGTCAGTCAGTCAGGGGCCCCAAAGTGTTCCAAGTCTCCCCCTATGGATTCCCCAGCCCAAAATACATAGAGCTATACCTTGCCCCCTTGTGTCTGTGCCGTCAACTCCCTCCCGTTACCATAAATATTCATTAAGATATTTTATGTTTGGAAAATATTTACTTTTGCTACAAAAATATTAAGAATATGCTTAAAAAAATCTGCAAACTTTGAAGTGTACTTTTATAATTATTTATAATTAATATCAGATATTGTAACACTAGCAAGCAGTAGTTTAATATGAAGTGTTTTTTGGTCCAAAACATGTTTTGCTATTTTGTAGTAAATTTTGGATAGCTTTTGTCACCACAATCCTATTTTGTGGGGCCCCTGTCAGTCAGTCAGGGGCCCCAAAGTGTTCCAAGTCTCCACCTATGGATTCCCCAGCCCAAAATACATAGAGCTATACCTTTTCCCCTTTGTGTCTGTGCCGTCAACTCCCTCCCGTAACCATAACAATTCATTAAAATATTTTATGTTTGGAAAATGTTTACTTTTGCTAAAAAAATTATTAAGAATATGCTTAAGAAAATCTGCAAACTTTGAAGTGTACTTTTATAATTATTTATAATTATTATCAGATATGGTAACACTAGCAAACAGTAGAGAATATGAAGTGTTTTTTGGTCCAAAACATGTTTTGCTATTTTGGAATCAATTTTGGATAGCTTTTGTCACCACAATCCTATTTTGTGGGGCCCTGTCAGTCAGTCAGGGGCCCCAAAGTGTTCCAAGTCTCCCCCTATGGATTCCCCAGCCCAAAATACATAGAGCTATACCTCGCCCCCTTGTGTCTGTGCCGTCAACTCCCTCCCGTTACCATAAATATTCATTAAGATATTTTATGTTTGGAAAATATTTACTTTTGCTACAAAAATATTAAGAATATGCTTAAAAAATCTTCAAACTTTGAAGTGTACTTTTATAATTATTTATAATTATTATCAGATATGGTAACACTCGCAAGCAGTAGAGAATATGAAGTGTTTTTTGGTCCAAAACATGTTTTGCTATTTTGGAATCAATTTTGGATAGGTTTTGTCACCACAATCCTATTTTGTGGGGCCCCTGACTGAATGACAGGGGCCCCAAAGTGTTCCAAGTCTCCCCCTATGGATTCCCCAGCCCAAAATACATAGAGCTATACCTCGCCCCCTTGTGTCTGTCCCATCAACTCCCTCCCGTAACCATAACAATTCAGTAAGACATTTTATGTTTGGAAAATGTTTACTTTTGCTACAAAAATATTAAGAAAATGCTTAAAAAAGTCTGCAAACTTTGAAGTATACTTTTATAATTATTTATAATTATTATCATATATGGTAACACCAGCAAGCAGTAGACAATATGAAGTGTTTTTTGGTCCAAAACATGTTTTGCTATTTTGGAATCAATTATGGATAGGTTTTGTCACCCCAATCCTATTTTGTGGGGCCCCTGTCAGTCAGTCAGGGGCCCCAAAGTGTTCCAAGTCTCCCCCTATGGATTCCCCAGCCCAAAATACATAGAGCTATACCTCGCCCCCTTGTGTCTGTGCCGTCAACTCCCTCCTGTAACCATAAATATTCATTAAGATATTTTATGTTTGGAAAATGTTTACTTTTGCTAAAAAAATATTAAGAATATGCTTAAAAAAATCTGCAAACTTTGAAGTGTACTTTTATAATTATTTATAATTACTATCAGATATGGTAACACTAGCAAGCAGTAGACAATATGAAGTGTTTTTTGGTCCAAAACATGTTTTGCTATTTTGGAATCAATTTTGGATAGATTTTGTCACCACAATCCTATGACTGACTGACAGGGGCCCCAAAGTGTTCCAAGTCTCCCCCTATGGATTCCCCAGCCCAAAATACATAGAGCTATACCTCGCTCCCTTGTGTCTGTGCCGTCAACTCCCTCCCGTAACCATAACAATTCATTAAGATATTTTGTTTGGAAAATGTTTACTTTTGCTAAAAAAATAATAAGAATATGCTTAAAAAAATCTGCAAACTTTGAAGTGTACTTTTATAACTATGTATAATTATTATCAGATATGATATCAGTAGCAAGCAGTAGACAATATGAAGTGTTTTTTGGTCCAAAACATGTTTTGCTATTTTGGAATCAATTTTGGATAGGTTTTGTCACCACAATCCTATTTTGTGGGGCCCCTGTCAGTCAGTCAGGGGCCCCAAAGTGTTCCAAGTCTCCCCCTATGGATTCCCTAGCCCAAAATACATAGAGCTATACCTCGACCCCTTTGTGTCTGTGCCGTCAACTCCCTCCTGTAACCATAAATATTCATTAAGATATTTTATTTTTGGAAAATGTTTACTTTTGCAAAAACAATATTAAGAATATGCTTAAAAAAATCTGCAAACTTTAAAGTGTGCTTTTATAATTATGTATAATTATTATCAGATATGATATCACTAGCATGCAGTAGACAATATGAAGTGTTTTTTGGTCCAAAACATGTTTTGCTATTTTGGAATCAATTTTGGATAGGTTTTGTCACCACAATCCTATGACTGACTGACAGGGGCTCCAAAGTGTTCCAAGTCTCCCCCTATCGATTCCCCAGCCCAAAATACATAGAGCTATACCTCGCCCCCTTGTGTCTGTGCCGTCAACTCCCTCCCGTTACCATAAATATTCATTAAGATATTTTATGTTTGGAAAATATTTAATTTTGCTACAAAAATATTAAGAATATGCTTAAAAAAATCTTCAAACTTTGAAATGTGCTTTAATAATTATTTATAATTATTATCAGATATGGTAACACCAGCAAGCAGTAGACAATATGAAGTGTTTTTTGGTCCAAAACATGTTTTGCTATTTTGGAATCAATTTTGGATAGGTTTTGTCACCACAATCCTATGACTGACTGACAGGGGCCCCAAAGTGTTCCAAGTCTCCACCTATAGATTCCCCAGCCCAAAATACATAGAGCTATACCTCGCCCCCTTGTGTCTGTGCCGTCAACTCCCTCCCGTAACCATAAATATTCATTAAGATATTTTATGTTTGGAAAATGTTTACTTTTGCTAAAAAAATATTAAGAATATGCTTAAAAATATCTGCAGACTTTGAAGTGTACTTTTATAATTATGTATCATTATTATCAGATAAGATATCACTAGCAAGCAGTAGACAATATGAAGTGTTTTTTGGTCCAAAACATGTTTTGCTATTTTGGAATCAATTTTGGATAGGTTTTGTCACCACAATCCTATTTTGTGGGGCCCCTGTCAGTCAGTCAGGGGCCCCAAAGTGTTCCAAGTCTCCCCCTATGGAAATCCCCAGCCCAAAATACATAGAGCTATACCTTGCCCCCTTGTGTCTGTGCCGTCAACTCCCTCCTGTAACCATAAATATTCATTAAGATATTTTATTTTTTGGAAAATGTTTACTTTTGCAAAAACAATATTAAGAATATGCTTTAAAAAATCTGCAAACTTTAAAGTGTGCTTTTATAATTATGTATAATTATTATCAGATATGATATCACTAGCATGCAGTAGACAATATGAAGTGTTTTTTGGTCCAAAACATGTTTTGCTATTTTGGAATCAATTTTGGATAGGTTTTGTCACCACAATCCTATTTTGTGGGGCCCCTGTCAGTCAGTCAGGGGCCCCAAAGTGTTCCAAGTCTCCCCTTATGGATTCCCTAGCCCAAAATACATAGAGCTATACCTCGACCCCTTTGTGTATGTGCCGTCAACTCCCTCCCGTAACCATAACAATTCACTAAGACATTATATGTTTGGAAAATGTTTACTTTTGCTACAAAAATATTAAGAATATGCTTAAAAAAATCTGCAAACTTTGAAGTGTACTTTTATAATTGTTTATAATTATTATCAGATATGATATCACTAGCATGCAGTAGACAATATGAAGTGTTTTTTGGTCCAAAACATGTTTTGCTATTTTGGAATCAATTTTGGATAGGTTTTGTCACCACAATCCTATTTTGTGGGGCCCCTGACTGACTGACAGGGGCCCCAAAGTGTTCCAAGTCTCCCCCTATAGATTCCCAAGCCCAAAATACATAGAGCTATACCTCTCCCCCTTGTGTCTGTGCCGTCAACTCCCTCCCGTAACCATTACAATTCATTAAGATATTTTGTTTGGAAAATGTTTACTTTTGCTAAAAAAATATTAAGAATATGCTTAAAAAAATCTGCAAACTTTGAAGTGTACTTTTATAATTATTTATAATTATTATCAGATATTGTAACACTAGCAAGCAGTAGAGAATATGAAGTGTTTTTTGGTCCAAAACATGTTTTGCTATTTTGGAATCAATTTTGGATAGGTTTTGTCACCACAATCCTATGTTGTGGGGCCCCTGTCAGTCAGTCAGGGGGCCCAAAGTGTTCCAAGTCTCCCCCTATGGATTCCCTAGCCCAAAATACATAGAGCTATACCTCGACCCCTTTGTGTATGTGCCGTCAACTCCCTCCCGTAACCATAACAATTCACTAAGACATTTTATGTTTGGAAAATGTTTACTTTTGCTACAAAAATATTAAGAATATGCTTAAAAAAATCTGCAAACTTTTAAGTGTACTTTTATAATTATGTATAATTATTATCAGATATGATATCACTAGCAAGCAGTAGAGAATATAAAGTGTTTTTTGGTCCAAAACATGTTTTGCTATTTTGGAATCAATTTTGGATAGCTTTTGTCACCACAATCCTATGACTGACTGACAGGGGCCCCAAAGTGTTCCAAGTCTCCCCCTATAGATTCCCCAGCCCAAAATACATAGAGCTATACCTCGCCCCCTTGTGTCTGTGCCGTCAACTCCCTCCCGTAACCATTACAATTCATTAAGATATTTTGTTTGGAAAATGTTTACTTTTGCTAAAAAAATATTAAGAATATGCTTAAAAAAATCTGCAAACTTTGAAGTGTACTTTTATAACTATGTATAATTATTATCAGATATGATATCACTAGCAAGCAGTAGACAATATGAAGTGTTTTTTGGTCCAAAACATGTTTTGCTACTTTGGAATCAATTTTGGATAGGTTTTGTCACCAAAATCCTATGACTGACTGACAGGGGCCCCAAAGTGTTCCAAGTCTCCCCCTATGGATTCCCCAGCCCAAAATACATAGAGCTATACCTCGCTCCCTTGTGTCTGTGACGTCAACTCCCTCCCGTAACCATAAATATTCATTGAGATATTTTATGTTTGGAAAATGTTTACTTTTGCTAAAAAAATATTAAGAATATTCTTTACAAAATCTGCAAACTTTGAAGTGTACTTTTATAATTATTATCAGATATTGTAACACTAGCAAGCAGTAGAGAATATGAAGTGTTTTTTGGTCCAAAACATGTTTTGCTATTTTGGAATTAATTTTGGATAGCTTTTGTCACCACAATCCTATGACTGACTGACAGTGGCCCCAAAGTGTTCCAAGTCTCCCCCTATAGATTCCCCAGCCCAAAATACATAGAGCTATACCTTGCCCCCTTGTGTCTGTGCCGTCAACTCCCTCCCGTAACCATAAATATTCATTAAGATATTTTATGTTTGGAAAATGTTTACTTTTGCTAAAAAAATATTAAGAATATGCTTTAAAAAATGTGCAAACTTTGAAGTGTACTTTTATAATTATGTATAATTATTATCAGATATGATATCACTAGCAAGCAGTAGAGAATATGAAGTGTTTTTTGGTCCAAAACATGTTTTGCTATTTTAGAATCAATTTTGGATAGGTTTTGTCACCACAATCCTATTTTTTTGGGGCCCTGTCAGTCAGTCAGGGGCCCCAGAGTGTTCCAAATCTCCCCCTATGGATTCCCCAGCCCAAAATACATAGAGCTATACCTCGACCCCTTTGTGTATGTGCCGTCAACTCCCTCCCGTAACCATAACAATTCACTAAGACATTTTATGTTTGGAAAATGTTTACTTTTGCTACAAAAATATTAAGAATATGCTTAAAAAAATCTGCAAACTTTGAAGTGTACTTTTATAATTGTTTATAATTATTATCAGATATGGTAACACTAGCAAACAGTAGAGAATATGAAGTGTTTTTTGGTCCAAAACATGTTTTGCTATTTTGGAATCAATTTTGGATAGGTTTTGTCACCACAATCCTATTTTGTGGGGCCCCTGTCAGTCAGTCAGGGGCCCCAAAGTGTTCCAAGTCTCCCCCTATGGATTCCCCAGCCCAAAATACATAGAGCTATACCTCCTCCCCTTGTGTCTGTGCCGTCAACTCCCTCCCGTAACCATAACAATTCATTAAGATATTTTATGTTTGGAAAATGTTTACTTTTGCTACAAAAATATTAAGAATATGCTTAAAAAAATCTGCAAACTTTGAAGTGTACTTTTATAATTATTTATAATTATTATCAGATATGGTAACACTAGCAAGCAGTAGAGAATATGAAGTGTTTTTTGGTCCAAAACATGTTTTGCTATTTTGGAATCAATTTTGGATAGGTTTTGTCAACACAATCCTATTTTGTGGGGCCCCTGTCAGTCAGTCAGGGGCCCCAAAGTGTTCCAAGTCTCCCCCTATGGATTCCCCAGCCCAAAATACATAGAGCTATACCTCCTCCCCTTGTGTCTTTGCCGTCAACTCCCTCCCGTAACCATACATATTCATTAAGATATTTTATGTTTGGAAAATGTTTAATTTTGCTAAAAAAATATTTAAAATATGCTTAAAAAATCTGCAAACTTTGAAGTATACTTTTATAAATATGTATATTTATTATCAGATATGATATCACTAGCAAGCAGTAGACAATATGAAGTGTTTATTGGTCCAAAACATGTTTTGCTATTTTGGAATCAATTTTGGATAGGTTTTGTCACCACAATCCTATTTTGTGGGGCCCCTGTCAGTCAGTCAGGGGCCCCAAAGTGTTCCAAGTCTCCACCTATGGATTCCCCAGCCCAAAATACATAGAGCTATACCTCGCTCCCTTGTGTCTGTGCCGTCAACTCCCTCCCGTAACCATACATATTCATTAAGATATTTAAAGTTTGGAAAATGTTTACTTTTGCTAAAAAAATATTAAGAATATGCCTAAAAAAATCTGCAAACTATTAAGTGTACTTTTATAATTATGTATAATTATTATCAGATATGATATCACTAGCATGCAGTAGACAATATGAAGTGTTTTTTGGTCCAAAACATGTTTTGCTATTTTGGAATCAATTTTGGATAGGTTTTGTCACCACAATCCTATTTTGTGGGGCCCCTGTCAGTCAGTCAGGGGCCCCAAAGTGTTCCAAGTCTCCCCCTATAGATTCCCCAGCCAAAAATACATAGAGCTATACCTTGCCCCCTTGTGTCTGTGCCGTCAACTCCCTCCCGTAACCATAACAATTCAGTAAGATATTTTATGTTTGGAAAATGTTTACTTTTGCTAAACAAATATTAAGAATATGCTTAAAAAAATCTTCAAACTTTGAAGTGTACTTTTATAATTATTTATAATTATTATCAGATATAGTAACACTAGCAAGCAGTAGAGAATATGAAGTGTTTTTTGGTCCAAAACATGTTTTGCTATTTCAGAATCAATTTTGGATAGCTTTTGTCACCACAATCCTATGACTGACTGACAGGGGCCCCAAAGTGTTCCAAGTCTCCCCCTATGGATTCCCCAGCCCAAAATACATAGAGCTATACCTCGCTCCCTTGTGTCTGTGCCGTCAACTCCCTCCCGTAACCATAACAATTTATGTTTGGAAAATGTTTACTTTTGCTAAAAAAATATTAACAATATGCTTAAAAAAATCTGCAAACTTTGAAATGTACTTTTATAATTATTTATAATTATTATCAGATATGATATCACTAGCAAGCAGTAGACAATATGAAGTATTTTTTGGTCCAAAATAACAGTGGATCCCTTTGGATAGCTTTTGTCACCACAATCCTATTTTGTCGGGCCCCTGTCAGTCGGTCAGGGGCCCCAAAGTGTTCCAAGTCTCCCTCTATAAATTCCCCTGGACATCCTCTCGCGTGGAATTCATCTGCAACGTTTCAATCCATAAATGTAAATATGACAGGATATTGTTTGGATGCAGCTCAATTTGCTTGCGTATTGATCAAGCCCTCACACCTATTTAGTCAATATTATTTCATAAGTGTCGGCAGACAAAGTTAAAAGTCCCCAAGTTGGAGGACACGTCCAGGCCGAGGAAGAACTCCCTGCTAATAGGAGTGGTCTCCGGTAAAGATGATGTGGATCTATTCCGGGCACATCGGAAGGCAAGGGACCGGGCGCTCCCTCTGCGGCTTCATTATCATTCCGGGGTTATCCCGGGCCCCGGGAATGTGGAACGCAAATGAATTAGCGAGAATTAGGAAGTCTCTGCGGTCTGAAACCTCTCCAAATCTCCTCCAAGATGAAAGCCACGTAGCCGCGGCTTATGCACCCTGAGCACCCCCCCGCCCGCCCTCGTGCGCGCTCACGTGCACACGCCGTCGCTCAGAAAAGGAAAAAAAAAAAAAAAAAGGAAACGAGCGGTTGACGGCGTGCCGACGTCTCCTGACCGCAAGGAGCCGGCTTGGGAATGTTTGATGAGGTCTGAAGCTACAGTGGCCCCAAGACAACTTATCTGGAAAACTACATCTAAAACGAAAGGGCCCCTCTAACATGTTCTTCTGCAGCTAAAAATTATGTCTTCAAGTCAAATCTCCCCAAAGTAGGCACATTTTTGGGGGCCCGCCTCCGTGGTTGACCTCATGGCGGGTCAGAGTCTGGCAATATTCCACCTTGGCAATGGAGGTAGGAGAAACCACACCTCTGTTATAATAACATTTCCCGCCCAATGACTATTTTTTATTTCAAACGTCACAAGACCCTGGAGCCTCGGGGCCCCGGGGCCCTGAAGATACTCTGCTGGGTGGTTGCTTTGTCACCGACTCAAACCTCATAGTCACTCACAGGGGCCCATGGAAAATAGGTAAAAATTCGTAATTTTTTGGATACAGTCTAAAGTAATAGTGTATTAACGGGGCCCCCCCCCCCGCTTTTGCTGGGTTCTGTGCAAAAGGGTAAGGCGCCGAAGTACTATATAGGTATATTAATATATAATTAATTACTATATTGGTATATTAATACATAAATAAGTACTATATTAGTATATTAATACTTAAATAAATACTATATTGGTATATATCAATACATAAATAAGTACTATATAGGTATATTAATACATACATAAGTACTATATAGGTATATTAATACATAAACAAGTACTATATTGGTACATTTATAAATAAATAAGTACTATATTGATATATTAATACATAAACAAGTACTATTTTGGTATATTAATACATAAATATGTTCTATATTGGTATATTAATACATAAATAAGTACTATATAGGTATATTAATACATAAATACATACTATATTGGTATTTCAATACATAAATAAGAACTATATTGGTATAATAATACATAAATAAGTACTATATAGGTATATTAATAAATAATTAATTACTGTATTGGTATATTAATACATAAATAAGTACTATATTAGTATATTATTACATAAATAAGTACTATATAGGTACAGTATATTAATACATAAATACGTACTATATAGGTATATTAATACATAAGTAAGTACTATATTAGTATATTAATACTTAAATAAGTACTTTAGTGGTATATTGATACATAAATATGTTCTATATTAGTATATGAATACATAAATAAGTACTATATAGGTATATTAATACATAAATATGTACTATATTGGTATTTTAATACATAAATAAGTACTATATAGGTACATTTATACATAAATACGTACTATATTGGCATTTTAATACATAAATAATTACTATATTGGTATATTAATACATAAATAAGTACTATATAGGTATATTAATATATAAATAATTACTATATTGGTATATTAATACATAAATAAGTACTATATAGGTATATTAATATATAAACAATTACTATATTGGTATATTAATACATACATAAGTATAAGTTTGACCCCCGGTGTTCTAAGTTTTTCTAGCAAGGTTCAAATGTTAGAATGTGGTGTAAGTTACAAGAAGAGCACTCTGGTCTGTTTTAGTAAATTACTGCCAAAGTTTTGACCTGAACTCAGGGGCCGCTATGATATGATTTTGATTTGGCCCTTGGTGGTCCAATTAACACATTTCTCCAAGCACAATCCTCCCAATATTTAAGTAGGTAGGTTGATTATTCTGCAATATCACGCTACTAAAATGAGCTCTTTTAAAAAGTGAAGAAAAGTAGAATTAACAGCAAGTTTTTAAAAAGGGGGCTAAGGATAATATTTTTGATGAAATAAGTGCATTCGCTTGACTTTGTTTGAACATGTCGGGCTAACATGCTGCAGGCTTCAGAATCCTTAGCGGCCACAAAGAAAGAAGAGGAGAAGAAAGATGATGCAGTAATGATCTTCCTGTGCCGGCCATTTTCCCTCCTTCCCACCCGTCAGGCCTTCAGTGACAGACTGCAGAGTCCCTCAGCTCGTTCACTATCTCACCCTGCCCTCGTGCTGGACATCAAATGACCAGCTCACCCCCCTGAGGAGCTCTCCGGTTTCTTCATTTCAGCCGCCGCCTGGTCAGCAGCCGGCCACGCTGCTTGGGAAACAGGACATCTGCCCGTCTGAGTGGAAGTCAGGGACCGTCCGTCTGTCAGCCGCTCTCCCCTCCTTGTTATTCAGGGCAGGATGCGGGGAAGTTATCTGTGGCATTGTTTGTGGCGCACTGGTCGGAGAAGATGGGGGAGGGTTGGCTGGACTCAGGCTAATGCACTGCTTGCTGGCAGGCAGCAGAACACCGCTGGACTGGCTGTCAGGAACACAGTCAAGCCTCTGAGACGTAACAAACATGTCAATAGATTGACATCTGTTGGTGAAACTCTTAAATAGATTCATATATGTAGGTAAAACTCTTAAATAGATGAAGATATGTTGGTAAAACTCTTAAATATATGAGATTTGTTAGTACAACTCTTAAATAGAAGAAGATCTGTTAGTAAAACATGTAAATAGATGAAGATCTGTTGGTAAAATTCTTAAATAGATGAAGATATGTTAGTAAAACTCTTAAATAGATGAAGATCTGTTGGTAAAACTCTTAAATAGATGAAGATATGTTAGTAAAACTCTTAAATAGATGAAGATCAGTTAGTAAAACATTTAAATAGATGAAGATCAGTTAATAAAACTCTTAAATAATTGAAGACCTGTTGGTAAAACTCTTAAATAGATGAAGATCTTTTGGTGAAACTCTCAGATAAAGATCTGTTATTACGACTCTTAAATAGATGAAGATCTGTTGGTAAAACTCTTAAATAGATGAAGATATGTTAGTAAAACTCTTAAATAGATGAAGATCAGTTAGTAAAACATTTAAATAGATGAAGATCAGTTAATAAAACTCTTAAATAATTGAAGATCTTTTGGTGAAACTCTCAGATAAAGATCTGTTATTACAACTCTTAAATAGATGAAGATATGTTGGTAAAACTCTTAAATAGATGAAGATATGTTGGTAACAATTTTAAATAGATGAAGATCGGTTAGTAAAACTCTTAAATCAATGCATATTTGTTGGTAAAACTCTTAAATAAATGAAGATCGTTTAGTAAAATTATTAAATAGATGAAGATATGTTGGTAAAACTCTTAAATAGATGAAGATATTTTAGTAAAATTATTAAATAGATGAATATATGTTAGTAAAACTCTTAAAAAGATGGATATGTTGGTAAAACTACTAAATAGACAAAGGTATATTGGTAAAACTAATAAATAGATGAAAATCTGTTAATAAAACTCTTAAATAGATGAAGCTATGTTGGTGAAATTCTTAAATAGATGAAAACATGTTGTTAAAACTCTTAAATAGATGACGATCTGTTGGTGAAACTCTCAGATAAAGATGTGTAAATAAAACTCTTAAATAGATGAAGATCTGTTGGTAACCAAATTAAGAAAATGAAGATCTGTTGGTAAAACATTTAAAAAGATGAAGATATGTTGGTAAAAATCTTAAATAGATGAAGATATGTTGATAACATAGATTAAGATCTGTTAGTAAAACTCTTAAATAAATGAAGATCGTTTAGTAAAATTATTAAATAGATGAAGATATGTTGGTAAAACTTTTAAATAGATGAAGATCAGTTGATAAAACTCTTAAATAGATGAAGATCTGTTAGTAAAACTCTTAAATAGATAAAGATATGTTAGTAAAATTATTAAATAGATGAAGATATGTTGGTAAAACTCTTAAATAGAAGAAGATCTGTTAGTAAAACATGTAAATAGATGAAGATCTGTTGGTAAAACTCTTAAATAGATGAAGATATGTTAGTAAAACTCTTAAATAGATGAAGATCAGTTAGTAAAACATTTAAATAGATGAAGATCAGTTAATAAAACTTAAATAATTGAAGACCTGTTGGTAAAACTCTTAAATAGATGAAGATCTTTTGGTGAAACTCTCAGATAAAGATCTGTTATTACGACTCTTAAATAGATGAAGATATGTTGGTAAAACTCTTAAATAGATGAAGATATGTTAGTAAAACTCTTAAATAGATGAAGATATGTTGGTAACAATTTTAAATAGATGAAGATCTGTTAGTAAAACTCTTAAATCAATGCATATTTGTTGGTAAAACTCTTAAATAAATGAAGATCAGTTAGTAAAACATTTAAATAGATGAAGATCAGTTAATAAAACTCTTAAATAATTGAAGACCTGTTGGTAAAACTCTTAAATAGATGAAGATCTTTTGGTGAAACTCTCAGATAAAGATCTGTTATTACAACTCTTAAATAGATGAAGATATGTTGGTAAAACTCTTAAATAGATGAAGATATGTTGGTAAAACTCTTAAATAGATGAAGATATGTTGGTAACAATTTTAAATAGATGAAGATCTGTTAGTAAAACTCTTAAATCAATGCATATTTGTTGGTAAAACTCTTAAATAAATGAAGATCGTTTAGTAAAATTATTAAATAGATGAAGATATGTTGGTAACACTTTTAAATAGATGAAGATCAGTTGATAAAACTCTTAAATAGATGAAGATCTGTTAGTAAAACTCTTGAATAGATAAAGATATGTTAGTAAAATTATTAAATAGATGAAGATATGTTGGTAAAACTCTTAAATAGATGAAGATATTTTAGTAAAATTATTAAATAGATGAATATATGTTAGTAAAACTCTTAAAAAGATGGATATGTTGGTAAAACTACTAAATAGACAAAGGCATGTTGGTAAAACTAATAAATAGATGAAAATCTGTTAATAAAACTCTTAAATAGATGAAGCTATGTTGGTAAAATTCTTAAATAGATGAAAACATGTTGGTAAAACTCTTAAATAGATGACGATCTGTTGGTGACTCTCTCAGATAAAGATCTGTTAATAAAACTCTTAAATAGATGAAGATCTGTTGGTAAAAAAAATTAAGAAAATGAAGATCTATTGGTAAAACTCTTAAATAGATGAAGATATAATTGTAAAACTTTTAAATAGATGAAGATTTGTTGGTAAAACTCTTAAATAGATGAACATCTGTTATTAAAACTTTTAAATAGATGAAGATATGTTAGTAAAACTCTTAAATAGATGAAGAGCTGTTAGTAAAACTCTTAAATAGATGAAGATATGTTGATAACATAGATAAATTAAGATATGTTGATAACATGGATTAAGATATGTTAGTAAAACTCTTAAATAGATGAAGATCGTTTAGTAAAATTATTAAATAGATGACGATATGTTGGTAAAACTCTTAAATAGATGAAGATATTTTAGTAAAATTATTAAAAAGATGAAGATATGTTAGTAAAACTCTTAAAAAGATGGATATGTTAATAAAACTACTAAATAGATAAATATAGGTTGGTAAAACTCTTAAATAGATGAAGATCTGTTGGTAAAACTAATAAATAGATGAAAATCTGTTAATAAAACTCTTAAATAGATGAAGCTATGTTGGTAAAACTCTTAAATAGATGAAGATCATTTGGTGAAACCCTCAGATAAAGATATGTTAGTAAAACTCTTAAATAGATGAAGATCTGTTGGTAAAAATCTTTAGAACATGAAGATCTGTTGGTAAAACTCTTAAATAGATGAACATCTGTTAATAAAACTCTTAAATAGATGAAGACAAGTTAGTAAAACTCTTAAAAAGATGAAGATATGTTGGTAAAACTCTTAAATAGATGAAGATATGTTGGTAGAACTCTTAAATAGATGAGGACATGTTGGTAAAACTCTTAAATGGTTAAAGATATGTTGGTAAAACTCTTAAATAGATGAAGATATGTTAGTAAAACTCTTAAAAAGATGAAGATATGTTGGTAAAACTTTTAAATAGATGAATATATTTTGGTGAAACTCTCAGATAAAGATATGTTAGTCAAACTCTTAAATAGATGAAGATCTGTTGGTAAAAATCTTTGGAACATGAAGATCTGTTGGTAAAACTCTTAAATAGATGACAATCTGTAAATAAAACTCTTAAATAGATGAAGATACGTTTGTAAAACTCTTAAATAGTTGAAGATATGTTGGTAAAACTCTTAAATAGATGAAGACATGTTAGTAAAACTCTTAAATAGATGAATATCTGTTAGTAAAACTCTTAAATAGATGAAGATATGTTGGTAGAACTCTTAAATAGATGAGGACATGTTGGTAAAACTTTTAAATACTTGAAGATATGTTAGTAAATCTCTTAAATAGATGAAGACATGTTAGTAAAACTCTTTAAAAGATGAAGATCTGTTGGTAAAAATCTTTAGAACATGAAGATCTGTTGGTAAAACTATTAAATAGATGAAAATCTGTTAATAAAACTCTTAAATAGATGAAGATATGTTGGTAAAACTCTTAAATAGTTGAAGATATGTTAGTAAAACTCTTAAATAGATGAAGATATGTTGGTAAAACTCTTAAATAGTTGAAGATATGTTGGTAAAACTCTTAAATAGATGAAGATATGTTAGTAAAACTCTTAAAAAGATGAAGATATGTTGGAAAAACTCTTAAATAGATGAAGATCTGTTGGTAAAAATCTTTAGAACATGAAGATCTGTTGGTAAAACTATTAAATAGTTGAAAATATGTTAATAAAACTCTTAAATAGATGAAGATTTGTTGGTAAAACTCTTAAATAGATGAAGATATGTATGTAAAACTCTTAAATAGATGAAGACATGTTAGTAAAACTCCTAAATAGATGAAGATATGTTAGTAAAACTCATAAATAGATGAAGATATGTTGGTAGAACTCTTAAATACATGAGGACATGTTGGTAAAACTCTTAAATAGTTGAAGATATGTTAGTAAATCTCTTAAATAGATGAAGACATGTTAGTAAAACTCTTAAAAAGATGAAGATCTGTTGGTAAAAATCTTTAGAACATGAAGATCTGTTTGTAAAAATATTAAATAGATGAAAATCTGTTAATAAAACTCTTAAATAGATGAAGTTATGTTGGTAAAACTCTTAAATAGTTGAAGATATGTTAGTAAAACTCTTAAATAGATGAAGATATGTTGGTAAAACTCTTAAATAGATGAAGACATGTTAGTAAAACTTTTAAAAAGATGAAGATATGTTGGTAAAACTCTTAAATAGTTGAAGATATGTTGGTAAAACTCTTAAATAGATGAAGACATGTTAGTAAAACTCTTAAAAAGATGAAGATATGTTGGTAAAACTCTTAAATAGATGAAGATCTTTTGGTGAAACTCTCAGATAAAGATATGTTAGTAAAACTCTTAAATAGATGAAGACATGTTAGTAAAACTCTTAAAAAGATGAAGATATGTTGGTAAAACTCTTAAATAGTTGAAGATATGTTGGTTGAACTCTTAAATAGATGACGATCCTTTGCCGAAACTTTCAGAGAAAGATCTGTTAGTAAAACTCTTAAATAGATGAAGATTAGTTAATAATACTCTTAAATAAATGAAGATCTGTTGGTAAAACTCTTAAATAGATGAAGATCTTTTGGTGAAACTGTCAGATAAAGATCTGTTAGTAAAACTCTTAAATAGATGAAGATCTGTTGGTAAAACTCTTAAATAGATGAAGATATGTTGGTAAAACTTTTGAATAGATGAAGATATGTTGATACAACTCTTAAATTAATGAATGTATGTTGGTAAAACTCAAATAGATGAAGATATGTTAGTGACACTTTTAAATAGATGAAGATATGCTAGTAAAACTTGTAAATAGATGAAGATTTGTTAGTAAAAATCTTAAATATATGAAGATATGTTAGTAAAACTCTTAAATAGATGAAGATATGTTAGTACAACTCTCAAATAGATAAAGATATGTTAGTAAAATTCTTAAATAGATGAAAATATTTTAATAAAACTCTTAAATAGATGAAGATATGTTGGTAAAACTGTTAAATATATGAGATTTGTTAGTACAACTCTTAAATAGAAGAAGATTTGTTAGTAAAACGTGTAAATAGATGAAGATCTGTTGGTAAAACTCTTAAATAGATGAAGATCTGTAAGTAAAACATTTAAATAGATGAAGATCAGTTAATACAACTCTTAAATAAATGAAGATCTGTTATAAAACTCTTAAATAGATGAAGATCTTTTGGTCAACCTCTCAGATAAAGATCTGTTAGTAAAACTCTTAAATAGATGAAGATCTGTTGGTAAAAATCTTAAAAACATGAAGATCTGTTGGTAAAACTCTTAAATAGATGAAGATATGTTGGTTACAATTTTAAATAGATGAAGATCTGTTAGTAAAACTCTTAAATAAATGCATATTTGTTGGTAAAACTCTTAAATAGATGAACATCTGTTAGTGACACTTTTAAATAGATGAAGATATGTTAGTAAAACTTGTAAATACATGCAGATTTGTTAGTAAAACTCTTAAATAGATGAAGATCTGTTGGTAAAAATCTTAAAAACATGAAGATCTGTTGGTAAAACTCTCAAATAGATGAAGATATGTTGGTAAAACTCATAAATAGATGAAGATATGTTGGTAAAACTTTTAAATAGATGAAGATCTGTTGATAAAACTCTTAAATAAATGAATATATGTTGGTAAAACTCAAATAGATGAACATCTGTTAGTGACACTTTTATATAGATGAAGATATGTTAGTAAAACTCTTAAATAGATGATATTTGTTAGTAAAACTCTTAAATAGATGAAGATCTGTTAGTACAACTCTCAAATAGACAAAGATATGTTAGTAAAATTCTTAAATAGATGAAAATATATTAATACAACTCTTAAATAGATGAAGATATGTTAGTAAAACTCTTAAATAGATGACGATCTGTTGGTGAAACTCTCAGATAAAGATCTGTTAGTAAAACTATTAAATAGATGAAAACATGTTGGTAAAAAATTTTGGAAAATGAAGATCTATTGATAAGACTCTTAAATAAATGAAGATCAGTTAATAAAACTCTTAAATAGATGAAGATATGTTGATAAAACTCTTAAATAAATGAAGATCTGTTGGTAAAACTCTTAAATAGATGAAGATCTTTAGGTGAAACTCTCAGATAAAGATATGTTAGTAAAACTCTTAAATAGATGAAGATATGTTGATAAAACTCTTACATAAATGAAGATCTGTTGGTAAAACTCTTAAATAGATGAAGATCTTTAGGTAAAACTCTCAGATAAAGATATGTTAGTAAAACTCTTAAATAGATGAAGATATGTTGGTAAAAATCTTAAGAACATGAAGATCTGTTGGTACAACTCTTAAATAGATGAAAACCTGTTGGTAAAAAATTTAAGAAAATTAAGATCTATTGATAAAACTCTTAAATAAATGAAGATCAGTTAATACAACTCTTAAATACATGAAGATCTGTTGGTAATACTCTTAAATAGATGAAGATCTTTAGGTGAAACTCTCAGATAAAGATCTGTTACTAGAACTCTTAAATAGATGAAGATCTGTTGGTAAAAAATTTAAGAACATGAAGATCTGTTGGTAAAACTCTTAAATAGATGAAGATATGTTGATACAACTCTTAAATAGATGTAGATCTGTTGGTAAAACTCTTAAATAGATGAAGATCTGTTAGTAAAACATTTAAATAGATGAAGATCAGTTAATAAAACTCTTAAATAAATGAAGATATGTTAGTAAAACTCTTGAATAGATGAAGATCTGTTAGTAAAACTCTTAAATAGATGAACATATGTTGATAAAACTCTTAAATAGATGAAGATCTGTTGGTAAAACTCTTAAATAGATGAAGATCTGTTAGTAAAACATTTAAATAAATGAAGATCAGTTAGTAAAACATTTAAATAGATGAAGATCTGTTAGTAAAACTCTTAAATAGATGAACATCAGTTAGTAAAACATTTAAATAGATGAAGATCAGTTAATAGAACTCTTAAATAATTGAAGATCTGTTGGTAAAACTCTTAAATAGATGAAGATCTTTTGGTGAAACTCTCAGATAAAGATCTGTTTTTACAACTCTTAAATAGATGAAGATATGTTGGTAAAACTCTTAAAAAGATGAAGATATGTTGGTAAAACTTTTAAATAGATGAAGATCTGTTGATAAAACTCTTAAATACATGATTATATGTTGGTAAAACTCAAATATATGAACATCTGTTAGTGACACTTTTAAATAGATGAAGATATGTTGGTGAAACTGTTTAATATATGAGATTTGTTAGTACAACTCTTAAATAGATGAAGATCTGTAAGTAAAACTCTTAAATAGATGAAGATCAGTTAGTAAAACGTTTAAATAGATGAAGATGAGTAAATAAAACTCTTAAATAAATGAAAATCTGTTAGTAAAACTCTTAAATAGATGAAGATCTTTTGTTGAAACTCTCAGATAAAGATCTGTTAGTAAAACTCTTAAATAGATGATGATCTGTTGGTAAAAATCTTAAGAACATGAAGATTTGTTGGTAAAACTCTTAAATATTTGAAGATATGTTGGTACAACTTTTAAATAGACGAAGATCTGTTGATAAAACTCTTAAATAAATGAATATATGTTGGTAAAACTCAAATAGATGAAGATCTGTTAGTGACACTTTTAAATAGATAAAAATATGTTAGTAAAACTCTTAAATATATGAAAATATTTTAATAAAACTCTTAAATAGATGAAGATATGTTAGTAAAACTGTTAAATATATGAGATTTGTTAGTACAACTCTTAAATAGAAGAAGATTTGTTAGTAAAACGTGTAAATAGATGAAGATCTGTTGGTAAAACTCTTAAATAGATGAAGATCTGTAAGTAAAACATTTAAATAGATGAAGATCAGTTAATAAAACTCTTAAATAGATGAAGATCTTTTGGTCAACCTCTCAGATAAAGATCTGTTAGTAAAACTCTTAAATAGATGAAGATATGTTGGTAAAAATCTTAAAAACATGAAGATCTGTTGGTAAAACTCTTAAATAGATGAAGATATGTTGGTAAAACTCTTAAATAGATGAAGATATGTTGGTAACAATTTTAAATAGATGAAGATCTGTTGATAAAAGTCTTAAATAGATGAAGATCTGTTGGTAAAAGTCAAATAGATGAACATCCGTTAGTAACACTTTTAAATAGATGAAGATCTGTTAGTAAAACTTGTAAATAGATGAAGATTTGTTAGTAAAACTCTTAAATAGATGATATTTGTTAGTAAAACTCTTAAATAGATGATATTTGTTAGTAAAACTCTTAAATAGATGACGATCTGTTGGTGAAACTCTCAGATAAAGATCTGTTGGTAAAACTCTTAAAAAGATGAAAACTTGTTGGTAAAAAATTTAAGAAAATGAAGATCTATTGATAAGACTCTTAAATAAATGAAGATCAGTTAATAAAACTCTTAAATGCATGAAGATCTGTTTGTAAAAAATTAAGAAAATTAAGATCTATTGATAAAACTCTTAAATAAATGAAGATCAGTTAATACAACTCTTAAATAAATGAAGCTATGTTAGTAAAACTCTTAAATAGATGAAGATATGTTGGTAAAAATCTTAAGAACATGAAGAGCTGTTGGTAAAACTATTAAATAGATGAAGATATAACTGTAAAACTTTTAAATAGATGAAGATTTGTTGATAAAACTCTTAAATAGATGAAGATCTGTTGGTAAAACTTTTAAATAGATGAAGATATGTTGGTAAAACTCTTAAATAGATGAAGATATGTTGATAAAACTCTTAAATAGTTGAAGATATGTTAGTAAAACTCTTAAATAGATGAAGATATGTTTAGTAAAACTCTTAAATAGATGAAGATATGTTAGTAAAACTCTTAAATAGATGAAGATATGTTAGTAAAACTCTTAAATAGTTGAAGGTATGTTAGTAAAACTCTTAAATAGTTGAAGATATGTTAGTAAAACTCTTAAATAGATGAAGATATGTTAGTAAAACTCTTAAATAGATGAAGATATGTTAGTAAAACTCTTAAATAGATGACAATCTGTTGGTAAAACTCTTAAATAGATGACGATCTGTTGGTAAAACTCTTAAATAGATGAAGATATGTTATTACAACTCTTAAATAGATGAAGATCTGTTGGTAAAACTCTTAAATAGATGAAGATATGTTATTAAAACTCTTAAATAGATGAAGATCTGTTGGTAAAACTCTTAAATAGTTGAAGATATGTTAGTAAATCTCTTAAATAGATGACGATCTGTTGGTAAAACTCTTAAATATATGAAGATCTGTTGGTAAAACTCTTAAATAGATGAACATATGTTAGAAAAACTCTTAAATAGTTGAAGATATGTTAGCAAAACTCTTAAATAGATGAACATATGTTAGTAAAACTCTTAAATAGATGACGATCTGTTGGTAAAACTCTTAAATAGATGAAGATCTGTTGGTAAAACTCTTAAATAGATGAACATATGTTGGTAAAACTCTTAAATAGTTGAAGATATGTTAGTAAAACTCTTAAATAGTTGAAGATATGTTAGCAAAACTCTTAAATAGATGAACATATGTTAGTAAAACTCTTAAATAGATAATGATCTGTTGGTAAAACTCTTAAATAGATGACGATCTGTTGGTAAAACTCTTAAATAGATGAAGATCTGTTGGTAAAACTCTTAAATAGATGAAGATCTGTTGGTAAAACTCTTAAATAGATGAATATATGTTAGTAAAACTCTTAAATAGTTGAAGATATGTTAGTAAAACTCTTAAATAGATGGCGATCTGTTGGTAAAACTCTTAAATAGATGACGATCTGTTGGTAAAACTCTTAAATAGATGAAGATATGTTATTACAACTCTTAAATAGATGAAGATCTGTTGGTAAAACTCTTAAATAGTTGAAGATATGTTAGTAAATCTCTTAAATAGATGAAGATCTGTTGGTAAAACTCTTAAATAGATGAATATATGTTAGTAAAACTCTTAAATAGTTGAAGATATGTTAGCAAAACTCTTAAATAGATGAACATATGTTAGTAAAACTCTTAAATAGATGACGATCTGTTGGTAAAACTCTTAAATAGATGACGATCTGTTGGTAAAACTCTTAAATAGATGAAGATCTGTTGGTAAAACTCTTAAATAGATGAAGATCTGTTGGTAAAACTCTTAAATAGATGAATATATGTTAGTAAAACTCTTAAATAGTTGAAGATATGTTAGCAAAACTCTTAAATAGATGAACATATGTTAGTAAAACTCTTAAATAGATGATGATCTGTTGGTAAAACTCTTAAATAGATGACGATCTGTTGGTAAAACTCTTAAATAGATGAAGATCTGTTGGTAAAACTCTTAAATAGATGAAGATCTGTTGGTAAAACTCTTAAATAGATGAATATATGTTAGTAAAACTCTTAAATAGTTGAAGATATGTTAGTAAAACTCTTAAATAGATGAAGACATGTTAGTAAAACTCTTAAATAGTTGAAGATATGTTAGCAAAACTCTTAAATAGATGAACATATGTTAGTAAAACTCTTAAATAGATGACAATCTGTTGGTAAAACTCTTAAATAGATGACGATCTGTTGGTAAAACTCTTAAATAGATGAAGATCTGATTGTAAAACTCTTAAATAGATGAAGATATGTTATTACAACTCTTAAATAGATGAAGATCTGTTGGTAAAACTCTTAAATAGTTGAAGATATGTTATTAAAACTCTTAAATAGATGAAGATCTGTTGGTAAAACTCTTAAATAGTTGAAGATATGTTAGTAAATCTCTTAAATAGATGACGATCTGTTGGTAAAACTCTTAAATAGATGAAGATCTGTTGGTAAAACTCTTAAATAGATGAAGATATGTTAGTAAAACTCTTAAATAGATGAATATATGTTAGTAAAACTCTTAAATAGTTGAAGATATGTTAGTAAAACTCTTAAATAGATGAACATATGTTAGTAAAACTCTTAAATAGATGACGATCTGTTGGTAAAACTCTTAAATAGATGACGATCTGTTGGTAAAACTCTTAAATAGATGAAGATCTGTTGGTAAAACTCTTAAATAGATGAATATATGTTAGTAAAACTCTTAAATAGTTGAAGATATGTTAGTAAAACTCTTAAATAGATGAACATATGTTAGTAAAACTCTTAAATAGATGACAATCTGTTGGTAAAACTCTTAAATAGATGAAGATATGTTATTTTAACTCTTAAATAGATGAAGATCTGTTGGTAAAACTCTTAAATAGTTGATGATATGTCAGTAAATCTCTTAAATAGATGACGATCTGTTGGTAAAACTCTTAAATAGATGAAGATCTGTTGGTAAAACTCTTAAGTAGATGAATATATGTTAGTAAAACTCTTAAATAGATGACGATCTGTTGGTAAAACTCTTAAATAGATGAAGATCTGTTGGTAAAACTCTTAAATAGATGAATATATGTTTGTAAAACTCTTAAATAGTTGAAGATATGTTAGTAAAACTCTTAAATAGATGAACATATGTTAGTAAAACTCTTAAATAGATGACAATCTGTTGGTAAAACTCTTAAATAGATGAAGATATGTTATTACAACTCTTAAATAGATGAAGATCTGTTGGTAAAACTCTTAAATAGTTGAAGATATGTTAGTAAATCTCTTAAATAGATGACGATCTGTTGGTAAAACTCTTAAATAGATGAAGATCTGTTGGTAAAACTCTTAAATAGATGAATATATGTTAGTAAAACTCTTAAATAGTTGAAGATATGTTAGCAAAACTCTTAAATAGATGAACATATGTTAGTAAAACTCTTAAATAGATGACGATCTGTTAGTAAAACTCTTAAATAGATGACGATCTGTTGGTAAAACTCTTAAATAGATGAAGATCTGTTGGTAAAACTCTTAAATAGATGAATATATGTTAGTAAAACTCTTAAATAGTTGAAGATATGTTAGCAAAACTCTTAAATAGATGAACATATGTTAGTAAAACTCTTAAATAGATGACGATCTGTTGGTAAAACTCTTAAATAGATGACGATCTGTTGGTAAAACTCTTAAATAGATGAAGATATGTTATTACAACTCTTAAATAGATGAAGATCTGTTGGTAAAACTCTTAAATAGTTGAAGATATGTTATTAAAACTCTTAAATAGATGAAGATCTGTTGGTAAAACTCTTAAATAGTTGAAGATATGTTAGTAAATCTCTTAAATAGATGACGATCTGTTGGTAAAACTCTTAAATAGATGAAGATCTGTTGGTAAAACTCTTAAATAGATGAAGATATGTTAGTAAAACTCTTAAATAGATGAATATATGTTAGTAAAACTCTTAAATAGTTGAAGATATGTTAGTAAAACTCTTAAATAGATGACAATCTGTTGGTAAAACTCTTAAATAGATGAAGATCTGTTGGTAAAACTCTTAAATAGATGACGATCTGTTGGTAAAACTCTTAAATAGATGAAGATCTGTTGGTAAAACTCTTAAATAGATGAATATATGTTAGTAAAACTCTTAAATAGTTGAAGATATGTTAGTAAAACTCTTAAATAGATGAACATATGTTAGTAAAACTCTTAAATAGATGATGATATGTTGGTAAAACTCTTAAATAGTTGAAGATCTGTTGGTAAAACTCTTAAATAGATGAAGATCTGTTGGTAAAACTCTTAAATAGATGAATATATGTTAGTAAAACTCTTAAATAGTTGAAGATATGTTAGCAAAACTCTTAAATAGATGAACATATGTTAGTGAAACTTTTAAATAGATGACGATCTGTTGGTAAAACTTAAATAGATGACGATCTGTTGGTAAAACTCTTAAATAGATGAAGATCTGTTGGTAAAACTCTTAAATAGATGAAGATCTGTTGGTAAAACTCTTAAATAGATGAATATATGTTAGTAAAACTCTTAAATAGTTGAAGATATGTTAGTAAAACTCTTAAATAGTTGAAGATATGTTAGTAAAACTCTTAAATTATCATGATCCGTGACCCGGATCATGTTTTGTTTAGTTATCTTCTGTTAGTTTTGGACTCCCTGAGTTCCTGTTTTGTGCACCTCTGGGTTTGTTTTGGTTTCCATGGATATGAATTGGGTTCACCTGCCTCTGGTTAGTGGTCGGCACGCTCACCTGCTGTCGAGCACTAATCAGAGAGCTATTTATTCACGTTGCTCGCCACACTCCATCTGGCTTCATTGTTTGATTTATGCAACATTTCTTGTCTCCTACTTCATGATTCCTGTGCTAAGTGGTTACTGTTGCGTTTTGGACCAGTTGTTCCTCCCAGGGAATTCAAGTCACAAGTCGCTCCCAAGCTCTTTACGACACTTAAAGCTGAGTTGAAAAACCACCAGAGACAGACTAGGTATTTTGTAATATATTTGCAAAGCTTTGCAGATATACATTCACAGAGACAGCATAGAACATTCGGATCGCCCCGCTAAAATGGTCTGTCTTCCCGACCCAAAACCCTCTCTCCTCTTCCCTCTCTCTAGTCAAAACACATTCCAAAGATCAAGGTTAATACACACAGTTTACTTGCAGAGAAACAGAAAGAGAACAAAATGGAAAAACACGAGCTGTTTTCAAATATGACTATGAAATAGGAGAAGTAACACTTAAATTCGGATATATGTAAATATCTGCCTCCGACATTACCTTAGCTTTCCGTCCGATCGGCACGTTTTCCTTTTGCTTGTTTTCTGTTTTTGGTATGTGTTATGTATTACGAAGATTGAATCATGTTTCTACCTTTTCCGGTGTGGTCCGTCTGCATCCCGAGAGAACCAACCCCGGAGTAAGATGCGACCCACACGTGACATAAATAGATGAAGATCTGTTAGTAAAACTCTTAAATCCATCCATCCATCCATCCATCTTCTTCCGCTTCCGGGGATGCAGCCTAAGCAGGGAAGCCCAGACTTCCCTCTCCCCAGCCACTTGGTCCAGCTCCTCCCAGGGGATCCCTAGGCGTTCCCAGGCAAGCCGGGAGACATAGTCTTCCCAACGTGTCCTGGGTCTTCCCCGTCGCCTCCTACAGGTCGGACGTGCCCTAAACACCTCCCCAGGGAGGCGTTCCGGTTGCATCATGACCAGATGCCCGAACCACCTCATCTGGCTCCTCTCCATGTGGAGGAGCAGCGGCTTTACTTTGAGCTCCTCCCGGATGGCAGAGCTTCTCACCCTATCTCTAAGGGAGAGACCCGCCACCCGGCGGAGGAAACTCATTTGGGCCGCTTGTACCCGTGATCTTGTCCTTTCGGTCATAACCCAAAGCTCATGACCATAGGTGAGGATGGGAACGTAGATCGACCGGTAAATTGAGAGCTTTGCCTTCCGGCTCAGCTCCTTCTTCACCACAACGGATCGATACAGCGTCCGCATTACTGAAGATGCCGCACCGATCCGCCTGTCGATCTCACCATCCACTCTTCCCTCACTCGTGAACAAGACTCCCAGGTACTTGAACTCCTCCACTTGGGGCAGGGTCTCCTCCCCAACCCGGCGGAGGAAACTCCACCGTTTTCCGGGCGAGAACCATGGACTCGGACTCTTAAATAGATTATATATTTTAGTAAAACTCTTAAATAGATGACGATATGTTGGTAAAATGCTTAAATAGATGAAGATATGTTAGTAAGGGGGCTTCACGGTGGCAGAGGGGTTAGTGCATCTGCCTCACAATACGAAGGTCCTGAGTAGTCTTGGGTTCAATCCCGGGCTCGGGATCTTTCTGTGTGGAGTTTGCATGTTCTCCCCGTGACTGCGTGGGTTCCCTCCGGGTACTCCGGCTTCCTCCCACCTCCAAAGACATGCACCTGGGGATAAGTTGATTGGCAACACTAAATGGTCCCTAGTGTGTGGATGTGAGTGTGAATGTTGTCTGTCTATCTGTGTTGGCCCTGCGATGAGGTGGCGACTTGTCCAGGGTGTACCCCGCCTTCCGCCCGATTGTAGCTGAGATAGGCTCCAGTGCCCCCCGCGACCCCAAAGGGAATAAGCGGTAGGAAATGGATGGATGGATGTTAGTAAGGTATAAAAATGGGACAGAAATCTAACAAAAGTTAACCCGTTGACTTTTAATGATGTGCATTAGAGGCTTTTGGAATGGATTTTTCAAAACAAAGTAAAAGGTTCAAAGCTAACGCTAGCGTTGTTGATTCTCAGCTGATCGACTTTATTCCCCCTTCCCCAAATTCCATATTGGTGCGACAGAAGCGAAAGGAGACCTCATATGTCCGTCGTCATCTTTACCCGATGTAAACACTGATTATTTTCTAATGATTACCTCTAACTAATTAAAGGAGGCCCTCCGCGACCCGTTCCATCAAAGAAAGGTTGAGCGATCGATAGCCACGTATTTGCATAAAAATCTATTTGAGCGTAACAGCAGGATCACGGCTGAGCTCCTGGCATAAAGATGTCCGCCGACCTTCCTTCCTTTCCTGGCTTCCCCCATTTTCGTGTTTGTCCGCCATGTAGAAACGGAGGGTCAGGGTTCAACGGCGCGTCTGAAGGGAGCCAAGACGAGCGCACGTATTAATTAGCATAAAGGCAGTTCGACTTCTTCTGCCTGACTTTCTGTTTAATTGGATTAGGAGGGAAGTGTTCAAATCCCCGCGTTTAACCCTTTGCGATGATTGCGTGGAAGCCAGCTGCTGCCGACGCATCAGGCAGGGAATGCGGAGCGGCACGCGGGCAGAGGGGGGCGTACAGTAAACCCGCTGGCCGCCAGCCACGTCTCACGAGCGCTCGCGGGAGCCCCGCACCTCCTGGACCGAGGCGGAGGTGAAGGAGAGAGACGCGCGCTCTCCTTGTCAGCTGCAAGGGTAATTACTGCTGGCTGAAATTACTCAACATTTGTTTATTAGCTCCCCAGAGCACCCTGTAAATAGATTGTCTGTTATAGTCCGATCACATTAAAAGCCGCCCCCCCCCCCCCCCCGCGTCACCGCCACCCGCCCGCCAGGAGCCAGCCTGCTGCTCACTTATTGAGCCGCTCGGAGCGAGGAGCCATGTTAAATGTGATTGTTTTCCATTAGCCACTTCCTGTCTAATAGCTCACATGTGCACTGCAATTACTGAATGCTGCCATGCTACATAACCTTCATTAGCCCACTGTAGCCGGCGTTGTTGTTATTCATGAGTGAGGAGTGTTTGGATGAAGTATTGATTGCCGCACACACACTCCGCCGGGAGACGCCGCCACCGTGCCAAATTGAAGAAGAAGGAAAAAAAAGCTCAGCGGGGCCGTGTCTGCTCCGCCGTTCATTGTGCTCGCTGTCAAAGATGACATTCTGAAACAGTTGACCCACTGAAAATGAATTCTTGGCCAGAGCCGAGTGACAAGAGGAGAGCAAATCATCGCCTGAAACTCTTCCCAGATTAAAAGCAGAGGCCTGTCACGGCTGGGCGGGGGAACAAGGAGAGGCTGGGCGGGGGAACAAGGAGAGGCTGGGCCGGGGAACAAGCAGCGTGCGGACCATTCAGTCACCGCTTTGCATGATGGACATTTTGCAACGTCATGTGGGCTCACTGCGCTGAGGAAGAAGGAGCAGAAGAAGAAATAGGAGAAGAAGAAGAAAAAGAATAGAAAGGAGAAGAAGAAGAAGAAGAAGAATGAGGAGAAGAAGAAAAAAAACAGAAGAAGGAGAATAAAAAGGAGAAATAGGAGAAGAATAAGTAGGAAAAGAAGAAGAGAAGAAGAAAAAGAAGAAGAAGAAGAAGAAGAAGGAGAAGAAGAAGAAGAGAAGAAAAAGAAGAAGGATAAATCGAAGAGGAAGATGAAGACGAGAAAGAGAGGAAGAATACAAAGAAGAAGAAGAAGACAAAAGAAGAAGTAGAAGAAAAAAACTAAGAAGAAGAAGAACAAGGAGGAAAAGAAAGAGATGAAGAAGAAGAGAAAACGAAGAAGGAAGAGGAGGAGGAAAAATAGAAGAAGAATAAAACAAAGAAGAAGAAGAAGAAGAAAATGAAAAAGAAAAAGAAAAAGAAGAAGAAGACAAAGAAGAAGGAGAAAGAGGAGGAGGAGAAAGAGAAGAAGAAAGAAAAGAAAAGGAAGACAAAGAAAAATAAGAAGAAGCAGAAGAAGAAAGAGAAGAAGAAGAAGAAATAGGAGAACAGGATGAAGAAAAAAAAGATAAATAGGAGAAGAAGAAGGAGAGAAAAAGAAGAAGAGAAAAAGAAGAAGAAGAAGAAGAAGAAGAAGAAGAAGAAGAAGAAGAAGAAGAAGAAGAAGAAGAAGAAGAAAAATTAGGACAGGAAGAAGATAGGAAGAAAAAGAACTAAAAGAAAAAGAAGAATAGGAAAAGGAGAAGAAAAAGGATAAGAAGTAGAAGGAGAAGAAAGAGAAGTAGGAGAAGAAGAAAGAAGAAAAATAAGAAGGATAAATAGGACAAGAAGAGGAAGAAGAAGAGAAAGAGAGGAAGAAGAGAGAAACAAGAAGGAGAAGACAAAAAAGAAGAAATAGAAGAAAAAACATAGAAGAAGAAGAAGAAGGAGGAAAAAAGAGAAGAAGAAGAATATGAGAAGAAGGAGGAGGAGGAGAAGAAAGAGAAGAAGAAGGAGGAAAAGAAAGAGAAGAAAAAGAATAGAAGAAGGGGGAGGAGGACAAGGAGGAGGAGGAAAATAAAGAGAAGAAGAAGAAAACAAAGAAGAAGACGAAGAAGTAAAAGAAAAAGAAAAATAATAGGATCAAGAAGACAAAGAAGAAGAAGAAGAAGCAGGAAGAGGAGAAAGATAAGAAGAAGAAGAAGAAGAAGAAGAAGAAGAAGAAGAAGAAGAAGAAGAAGAAGAAGAAGAAGAAGAAGAAGAAGAAGAAGAAGAAAAGGAAGATAAAGAAGAAGAAGCAGGAGAAGAAGAGAAAAATAATAATAATAATAAGAAGAAATAGGAGAACAAGATTGAGAAAAATAAGAAGAAGTAGGAGAAGAAGGAGAGAGAGAAAAAGGAGAAGAAGAAGAAGAAGAAGTAGAAGAAGAAGAAGAAGAAGAAGAAGAAGAAGAAGAAGAAGAAGAAGAAGTAGGACAGGAAGAAGATAAGAAGAGGAAAATAATAAGAAGAAGAACGATAAGAAAAAGAAGAAAAGGAGAAGAAGAAGAAAATAAGGAGAAGTAGGAGAAGAAGACTAAGAGAAGAAGAAAAATAAGAAGGATACATTGGAGAAGAAGAAGAAGACAAAGAACATGAAGAGGAAGAAGAAAAAGAGATAAGAGAGGAAGAAGAGGAAGAAAAAGAAGGAGAGGAAGACAAAGAATAAGAAGTAGAAGAAAAAAACAAAGAAGAAGGAGGAAAAGAAAGAGGATAAGAAGAAGAAAAGAGGAATGAGGAGGAGAACAAAGAGAAGAAGAAGAAAACAAAGAAGAAGAAGAAGAAAAAGACAAAGAAAAAAAAGAAAAAGAAAAATAAGACGAAGACAAAGAAGAAGAAGAGGACACAGAAGAAGAAGAAGGAGGAGGAGGAGAAAGAGAAGCAGAAGAAGAAAAATAATAATAATAAGAATTAAAATAATAATAATAAGAAGAACAAGACATCTCCGGGTTGGGGAGGAGATCTTGCCCCAAGTGGAGGAGTTCAAGTACCTGGGAGTCTTGTTCACGAGTGAGGGAAGAGTGGATGGTGAGATCGACAGGCGGATCGGTGCGGCGTCCTGGCTGGTCCACCAACATCATAAACCATCAAAGTAGGCCATCAAGATCGGTTTGCAGCTCAGGTTTAAAGTTTAGATAGATAGATAGATAGATAGATAGATAGATAGATAGATAGATAGATTGATAGATAGATAGATAGATAGATAGATAGATAGATAGATAGATAGATAGATAGATAGATAGATAGATAGATAGATCTTTATTGTCATTGCACAAGTACAACGAAACCTTGTTTTCAGCACAAACCTGTTCAAGATGAGACAAACAAACAGTGTACAGGGTTACAGAACAGGAATGCTGATGGGTCGCCATAAGGCGCCCCGTAAAAGATGAGAAAAGGTAAAACGCTGGGGAAAAAAGATGAGTAAAAAATAGAATCTAGACTGGGCTCCTACGGGGGCCTAGTCGGGAGTGGGAAAAACCCTCCATGCAATGCACACATAAACACGTTACATTTAATCACGACAAACTCGCAACAGAGGGGCGGGGAGTTGGGGCCCTGGAAGGCGACCGCTGCTATGAAGCGCTGCCATCCGACCATCACCCCGAGGGGAAACAAGTGGTAGTGAAGGCGTGGGGTTGGGGAGGGTGTGTGTGTGTGTGTGTGTGTGCCTAATTGTCTTGGGTGTGATGATGTAATGTTTTTTATAGACTAAGGCCGATCTGCAAAAGTTCGACTCCAGGTGTCGCTGAGGAGGGAGGGAGGTCAAAAGCGTTCATCATTGAGGTGTCCTCGGGGGTGTTTTTCAGAACAGCCTGGTCCTGTTTTCACAGCGTCAAGGCCATTCGAGGGAGTCACATCGTAGAATAGGATGTTTGTTTTCCGCGAGCAGACAATACAATGACTTCCATCCATCCATCCATCTTCTTCCGCTTATCCGAGGTCGGGTCGCGGGGGCAGCAGCCTAAGCAGGGAAGCCCAGACTTCCCTCTCCCCAGCCACTTCGTCCAGCTCCTCCCGGGGGATCCCGAGGCGTTCCCAGGCCAGCCAGGAGACATAGTCTTCCCAACGTGTCCTGGGTCTTCCTCGTGGCCTCCTACCGGTCGGACGTGCCCTAAACACCTCCCGAGGGAGGCGATCGGGTGGCATACTGACCAGATGCCCGAACCACCTCATCTGGCTCCTCTCGATGTGGAGGAGCAGCGGCTTTACTTTGAGTTCCCCCCAGATGACAGAGCTTCTCACCCTATCTCTAAGGGAGAGCCCTGCCACCCGGCGGAGGAAACTAATTTCGGCCGCTTGTACCCGTGATCTTGTCCTTTCAGTCATAACCCAAAGCTCATGACCATAGGTGAGGATGGGAACGTAGATCGACCGGTAAATCGAGAGCTCTGCCTTCCGGCTCAGCTCCTTCTTCACCACAACGGATCGATAAAGCGTCCGCATTACTGAAGACGCCGCACCGATCCGCCTGTCGATCTCACGATCCACTCTTCCCTCACTCGTGAACAAGACTCCGAGGTACTTGAACTCCTCCACTTGGGGAAGGGTCTCCTCCCCAACCCGAAGATGGCATTCCACCCTTTGGACTCGGACTTGGAGGTGCTGATTCTCATCCCAATTGCTTCACACTCGGCTGCGAACCGATCCAGCGAGAGCTTGTCTGTTCTTTTCGTCCATGCTGGGTGCTCTCAAATTCAATTCAATTTTCCTTTTTCCGCAAGCTTCTCCATGATGTGATCCATCTTGCGATTCAGTTCAGAAATCGCCACAGTCTGTGTTCCCACAGCCCGGCCCAAACCATCCGTTGAGACGAACAGCCTTTGGGCTCCCTGAGTGGCTGCCATCTTCTTACGAATTTGACGATACACCAGAGCAATACCCAGCACAATCAGCAGGTCCAAATAGGTAGATGTCTTCCACGTCTTTGATGGAAAGGACCGAGAGGCACATGATTCTCCATTTATCCCAGGAATCTCGCACGTACCCCGCAGCAATGGTTCCATCCCCTGAACCTCTTTTCCTCGTCGAAAAGACTTGTTCCTGGCCCCTTATAGGTGGATTTTTATAAAGGTGGTTGGAGAATGGGGCCTCAGTGAATGTGGCCCCAAACCACGGCCCTGGCAGACAGTTCTGATTTGTATTTTTGTGTTTGTGCTTCGCAGGAACCTGCCCGAGGACTTGTGAGCAGAGACAAAGGTGTGCTCTGCATGCTTCCTGTCCACCATATTGATCTTTTTGTCAAGACAGGCTTGCGCTGGTGGGTAGGGGGGGGGCCCCCGAGCAATTTGCGAGGCCCCTGAGCTAGCAGCGGCCGACTGGATTACAGCGACAGGGACATTTGTAAAAGAGATATTTAGCGGGCGAAATGAAGTTAGCCAGCATGCTTTGTGCGCGGGTGACAGGTAGAGCGGGGCTCCCTGGGAGCAGGCGTAATAAAGCGCTATCTGTCTGCCGCCTTCTAATGTCCCCCCCTAATAAAAGGCACCGCTGGGGTGACTGTGCACAAATAAGGGCCTGGAGCTGCCGGACATCCATCCCCCGGCCCCTGGAGCCACATTACACAAAGCTAATGGCCACTCCAAGCGTCATTAGGATATTAATTCTGCACGTTTGTGAAGTGATTCCATCTGTAAGGTGACACTTTCTGCCTGCGAGTCCTAAACCCCCCCCCCCCCGCATTCTTACTCCTGTTGGCTTCCAGGGGCCGACACAAACCCCACAATAGAGCTCGTCCTTGGAGATGGAGCCCGATGGAGCGAGTCCGAGTGCTGCCAACAGCGGGGAGCAGATGGTCCAGCCTGGTCCGGGAAACATGTTTGGGCATCAAAACGAAGAAGTCATTGCAACAAGAAGAATATTTATATAGCGCTTTTCTCTAGTGACTCAAAATGCTTTTGTATAGTGAAAGCCAATATCTAAGTTCCATTTAAAGCAGTGTGGGTGGCATTGGGAGCAGGTGGGTCAAGTGTCTTGCTCAAGGACACAACGGCAGTGACAAGGGTGGCAGAAGCGGGGATCGAACCTGGAACCCTCAAGTTGCTGGCACGGCCAATCTACCAACCGAGCTATAGAGCCCCACAGAAGAAAGTGTGATAATACGAAAATAATAAGAAATAATTAAATGCATTTTAATAAAATATGTCAATTATTACTCAGATATAGTGAAAAATAACATAGTGTGTCTGCACAAAACAATTTTAATGGGCATTTTAGTTAAAATGTATTTTTATCAACAAAATCAACATTATTTTAACATTATTTTAACAACTGTACATGCATTTTTATATTACATATGTCAATTATTACTCAGATATAGTGAAAAATAACATAGTGTGCCTGCACAAAACAAGTTTAATGGGCATTTTAGTTAAAATGTGTTTTTATCAACATATTCAACATTATTTTAACATTATTTTAACAACTGTACATGCATTCTTTTATAAAATATGTCAATTATTATATCAGATATAGAGACAAATAGCATAGTGTGCCTGCACAAAACAAGTTTAATGGGCATTTTAGTTAAAAATGTGTTTTTATCCATAAAATCAACATTATTTTAACATTATTTTAACAACTGTACATGCATTCTTTTATAAAATGTGTCAATCATTATATCAGATATAGAGAAAAATAACATAGTGTGTCTGCACAAAACAAGTTTAATTGGCATTTTAGTTAAAATGTATTTTTATCAACAAAATCAACATTATTTTAACATTATTTTAACAACTGTATACATGCATTTTTATGAAAAATGTGTCAATTATTACTCAGAAACAGTGAAAAATAACATAGTGTGCCTGCACAAAACAAGTTTAATGGGCATTTTAGTTAAAACATGTGCTTTTATCCACAAACTCAACATTATTTTAACATTATTTTAACAACTGTACATGCATTCTTATATAAAATATGTCAATTATTACTCAGATACAGTGAACAATAACATAATGTGCCTGCACAAAACAAGTTTAATGGGCATTTTAGCTAAAATGTGTTTTTATCAACAAATTCAACATTATTTTAACATTATTTTAACAACTGTACATGCATTTTTATATAAAATGTGTCAATCATTACTCAGATATAGTGAAAAACAACATAATGTGCCTGCACAAAACAAGTTTAATGGGCATTTTAGTTAAAATATGTTTTTATCCACAAACTCAACATTATTTTAACATTATTTTAACAACTGTACATGCATTTTTATATTAAATATGTCAATTATTACTCAGATATAGAGACAAATAGCATAGTGTGCCTGCACAAAACAAGTTTAATGGGCATTTTAGTTAAAATGTGTTTTTATCCACAAACTCAACATTATTTTAACATATTTTAACAACTGTACATGCGTTCTTATATAAAATATGTCACTCATTACTCAGATATAGTGAAAAATAACATAGTGTGCCTGCACAAACAATTTTAATGGGCATTTTAGTTAAAATGTGTTTTTATCCACAAACTCAACATTATTTTGCCATTATTTTAACAACTGTACATGCATTCTTATATAAAATGTGTCAATCATTATATCAGATATAGAGAAACTTAACAGTCTGTCTGCACAATAAAAGTTTAATTGGTATTTTAGTTAAAAATTTGTTTTTATCCACAAACCTAACATTATTTTAACATTATTTTAACAACTGTAAATGCATTTTTGTTTAAAGTATGTCAATTACTACTCAGATATATTGAAAAATAACATAGCGTCCCTGCACAAAACAAGTTTAATGGGCATTTTAGTTAAAAATGTGTTTTTATCCACAAAAATCAACATTATTTTAACATTATTTTAACAACTGTACATGCATTCTTATATAAAATATGTCAATCATTATATCAGATATATTGACAAATAACATAGTGTGCCTGCACAAAACAAGTTTAATGGGCATTTTAGTTAAAAATGTGTTTTTATCCACAAACTCAACATTATTTTAACATTATTTTAACAACTGTACATGCATTCTTATATACAATATGTCAATTATTACTCAGATATAGTGAAAAATAACATAGTGTGCCTGCACAAAACAAGTTTAATGGGCATTTTAGTTAAAATGTATTTTTATCCACAAACTCAACATTATTTTAACATTATTTTAACAACTGTACATGCATTCTTATATAAAATATGTCAATTATTACTCAGATATAGTGAACAATAACATAATGTGCCTGCACAAAACACGTTTAATGAACATTTTAGTTAAACATGTGTTTTTATCAACATATTCAACATTATTTAAACATTATTTTAACAACTGTACACGCATTATTGTATTAAATATGTCAATTATTGCTCAGATATACAGAATAATAAAACAGTGTGCCTGCACAAAACAAGTTTTATGGGCATTTTAGTTAAAACATGTGCTTTTATCCACAAACTCAACATTATTTGAACAACTGTACATGCATTCTTGTATAAAATATTTCAATTATTACTCAGATATAGTGAACAATGACATAATGTGCCTGCACAAAACACATTTAATGAACATTTTAGTTAAACATGTGTTTTTATCAACATATTCAACATTATTTAAACATTATTTTAACAACTGTACATGCATTATTGTATTAAATATGTCAATTATTACTCAGATATAGAGACAAATAGCATTGTGTGCCTGCACAAAACAAGTTTAATGGGCATTTTAGTTAAAAATGTGTTTTTATCCATAAAATCAACATTATTTTGCCATTATTTTAACAACTGTACATGCATTCTTATATAAAATATGTCAATCATTATATCCGATATAGAGAAAAATAACAGTGTGCCTGCACAAAACAAGTTTAATTGGCATTTTAGTTAAATATTTGTTTTTATCCACAAACTTAGCATTATTTTAACATTATTTTAACAACTGTGAATGCATTTTTGTTTAAAATATGTCAATTATTACTCAGATATAGAGAAAAATAACAGTGTGTGCCTGCACAAAACAAGTTTAATGGGCATTTTAGTTAAAATGTGTTTTTATCAACAAATTCAACATTATTTTAACAACTGTACATGCATTTGTATATTAAATATGTCAATTACTACTCAGATATAGTGAAAAATAGCATAGTGTGCCTGCACAAAACAAGTTTAATGGGCATTTCAGTTAAAACATTTGTTTTTTTCCACAAATTCAGCATTATTTTAACATTATTTTAACAACTTTACATGCATTCATATAAATAATATGTCAATTATTAGTCAGATATAGGAAAAAAATAACATTGTGTGCCTGCACAAAACAATTTTAATGGGCATTTTAGTTAAAATGTGTTTTTATCCACAAACTCAACATTATTTTAACAAATGTAAAATTAAATCCAACATAAGTAACATTTATTTTGGAAATAGCATCCTCAAAATCATGTTGACAGAAGCTGCTTGAGTGTTTTAAAGGACGTCGGTGGACCAGCCAGGACACGAGCAGAGCAAACATCATCAACATTGTATCCTACAGTTGTCCCTTTAATAATTGCGGTCAATACTAACGGGATTATAATTAATACAGATTTAAAAATACTCATTTTTTTTCAACATTATTGGAACCCTTTTAACATGCAGTTGTCACCCGGCCACCACAACAGAACCACTACCTGGAAACACTTGCTCACATCTTGGGTAATTCCTCCACGGTAGAATGTGCTAGAACCACATGCATCATTTCTTCTGCAAAAAACCTGGTCAACAGTCGCAGCTACGACCGTTAGCCGTGTTGTTAGCATTCTGTGACAGCAATACTGGTGTAAAGTTGTGTTAATCCTACATTATATTATATATCAAATATTAATATGACTGAATTTATTTATTGTGACTGAATGGCCAAAAACATGTGGAATAATATATATTTTAAAATAAGTAAATGAGCGTATTAGATATTTTCAATAAAAAGACATAAAGTCGGGTGATGTCATGGCATGCAGGGTTGCAAGTTCAATCCCCCGCCAGGCCTGAAACGCGCCAACATGAAAGACGAAGTGGGAGGGGCTAACCGATCTCTCCTGGAACAAAAGCGGCCTTTTAAAGTCCAAGACTGTCTGAGTGCATTAGGACTCCGTGATAAGGTCTGGCTGCCTTGCTTGCGACATGAACCCGAGACGCAGAGGCAGAAGGCAAAGTGCGGGTAAAAAGTCAATTTGAGCAGCGGCGTGATGGAAGCAGGAGTGGGCGACGGGTAAGTGGGCCAAGGAAAAGCTGAAGAAAAAACTCCACCGTCAATGTCGCCCAACAACGATCCAGTCCTGTTCCTCTGACCAGGCTGGCTCAGGAGGCTCGCTGTCAGTCATCGTTAGTACAATGTGTATTTGTGCCCTCACAGCAATGAGACATAAATAAATATTGTGAGACATAAATACATATTAGGAGACATAAATAAATATTATGAGACATAAAGAAATAGTGTGAGACATAAAGAAATCTTGTGAGACATAAATAGTATGATACATAAATGCATATTGTGTGACATGAATACATCGTGTGAAATATAAATAAATCGTGTGCGACAAAAATAAATATTGTGAGACATAAATAAATAGTGTATGACATAAAGAAATAGTGTGAGACATAAACAAATATTATGAGACATAAAGAAATATTGTGAGACATAAAACATTTCGTGAGACATACATAAATAGTATGAAACACAAAGAAACATTGTGAGACAAAAATAAATATTGTGAGACACAAAGAAATACTGTGAGACATGAAGAAATACTGTGAGACATAAATAAATAGTATCATACATAAATAAATACTGTGAGACATAAATAAATAGTATCATACATAAAGAAATACTGTGAGACATAAATACATATTGTGAGACAAATATAAATATTGTGTGACATGAGGAAATATTGTGAGATATAGACATCTTGTGAAGCATAAGTAAATCTTGTGAGACATAAATAAATAGTATGAGACACAAATAAATACTGTGAGACATAAATACATATTGTGAGACATAAGGACATATTGTGAGACATACAATTATATTGTGAGACATAAAGGAATAATGGGTGACATAAAGAAATATTGTGAGACATAAAGAAATATTCTGGGACATAAAACAAATATTGTGTGATTTAAGATATATTGTGATACATAAATAAATATTGTGAGGCATAAATAAATACTGTGAGACATACATAAATATTGTGTGACATACATAAATAGTATGAGACATAAAGAAATATTGTGAGACAAAAATAAATATTGTGAGAAATAAATAAATAGTGCGAGACATTAATAAATCTTGTGAGACATAAATAAATAGTATGAGACATAAAGAAATATTGTGAGACAAAAATAAATATTGTGAGACATAAATAAATAGTGCGAGACATTAATAAATCTTGTGAGACATAAATAAATAGTATGAGACATAAATAAATACTGTGATACATAAATACATATTTTGAGACATAAAATTATATTGTGAGACATAAATAAATAATGTGTGACATAAAGAAATATTGTGACACATAAAGAAATATTGTGAAACTTTAAGAAATATTGTGAGACATAAATACATATTGTGAGACATAAATAAATATTATGAGTCATGGATAAATATTGTGAAACAAAGAAATATTGTGAGACATAAATACATATTGTGAGACATAAAAATGTTGTGTGACATAAAGATATATTTTGATACATAAAGAAATATTTTGAGACATATATAAATAGTATGAGACATAAAGAAATACTGTGAGACATAAATAGATATTGTGTGACATAAATAAATAGTATGGGACATAAAGAAACATTGTGAGACAAAACTAAATATTGTGAGACATAAAAAATAGTGTGAGACATAAAGAAATATTGTGAGACATAAACAAATAATATGAGACATAAATAAATACTGTGAGACATAAATACATATTGTGAGACATAAATAAATATTGTGTGACATGAGGAAATATTGTGAGACATAAATAAATCTTGTGTGACATAAAGAAATAGTGTGAGACATTGAGAATTATTGTGAGACATAAAGAAATATTGTGAGACAAAAACATAGTGTTAGACATAGAGAATTATTGTGAGACATTGAGAATTATTGTGAGACATAAATAAATAGTGTGAGACAAAGAAATAGTGTGAGACATAGATAATTATTGTGAGACATAGATAATTATTGTGAGACATAAAGAAATATTGTGATACATAAAGAAATATTGTGAGACATAAAGAAATCTTGTGAGACATAAAGAACTCTTGTGAGACATAAAAAATAGTGTGAGACATAGATAATTATTGTGTGACAAAAATAAATATTGTGAGACACAAAATTATATTCCATCCATCCATTTTCTACCGCTTATTCCCTTTGGGGTCGCGGGGGCCCTGGAGCCTATCTCAGCTATATTGTGAGACATAAATAAATCTTGTGAGACATCAAGAAATCTTGTGAGACATAAATAAAAATAGTGTAACTGACAAAGTGTGAGCTTGAAGGGGGATCTTGTGGTGTTCCAAGAACTGTGAAGATCTTGTGGTGTTCCAAGGACTGTGAAGGAAGATCTTGTGGTGTTCTAAGGACTGTGAAGATCTTGTGGTGTTCCAAGGACTGTGAAGATCTTGTGGTGTTCCAAGGACTGTGAAGATATTGTGGTGTTCCAAGGACTGTGAAGATATTGTGGTGTTCCAAGGACTATGAAGATCTTGTGGTGTTCCAAGGACTGTGAAGGAAGATCTTGTGGTGTTCTAAGGACTGTGAAGATCTTGTGGTGTTCTAAGGACTGTGAATGAAGATCTTGTGGTGTTCCAGGGACTGTGAAGGAAGATATTGTGGTGTTCCAAGGACTGTGAAGATCTTGTGGTGTTCCAAGGACTGTGAAGGAAGATATTGTGGTGTTCCAAGGACTGTGAAGATCTTGTGGTGTTCCAAGGACTGTGAAGGAAGATATTGTGGTGTTCCAAGGACTGTGAAGATCTTGTGGTGTTCCAAGGACTGTGAAGGAAGATATTGTGGTGTTCCAAGGACTGTGAAGATCTTGTGGTGTTCCAATGACTGTGAAGATCTTGTGGTGTTCCAATGACTGTGAACGAAGATATTGTGGTGTTCCAAGGACTGTGAAGATCTTGTGGTGTTCCAATGACTGTGAAGATCTTGTGGTGTTCCAATGACTGTGAACGAAGATATTGTGGTGTTCCAAGGACTGTGAAGGAAGATCTTGTAGTGTTCCAAGGACTGTGAAGGAAAATATTGTGGTGTTCCAAGGACTGTGAAAGAAGATATTGTGGTGTTCCAAGGACTGTGAAAGAAGATATTGTGGTGTTCCAAGGACTCTGAAGATCTTGTGGTGTTCCAAGGACTGTGAAGGAAGATCTTGTGGTGTTCTAAGGACTGTGAAGATCTTGTGGTGTTCCAAGGACTGTGGAGATCTTGTGGTGTTCCAAGGACTGTGAAGGAAGATCTTGTGGTGTTCTAAGGACTGTGAAGGAAGATCTTGTGGTTTTCCAAGGACTGTGAAGATTTTGTGGTGTTCCAAGGACTGTGAAGACCTTGTGGTGTTCCAAGGACTGTGAAGGAAGATCTTGTGGTGTTCTAAGGACTGTGAAGGAAGATCTTGTGGTGTTCCAAGGACTGTGAAGGAAGATCTTGTGGTGTTCCAAGGACTGTGAAGATCTTCTCTGTGCTTCCTTCAACAGGAGACTCTGAAGTGGCGTTGTGACATTTGTGAAGTGAGAGATAATTACTTTAAAGACGCAGGCCATGAGATGAGAGATAAACGCTTGAACGTAGGAGAACTAAGAGGTGCATACATAATCCTGAAATGAGAACTTTGGACTTGGTGTTGAAGTTAAGACTGAAGGATTGAGGACTAAGTAATCCTGGACTGAGCCTCCCTCCCCGAAGGCCTTACTCCTCATGTAAATACGCCATTATGCCATCAGGCAGCGTGGCGTGCAGGTCAGCGTTCATTTTGCTTCTTTTCTCTTTTTTATGGTAATAACTTTCTATGAGTTAATGTAGCGTGACTAAAATCCTAATCAGACATCATTTGTTGGAATATGTGTGACACACTCTTATGAGCGCTTCTTAGACACGCTCTCGCACACGCAATATAGATCATCTGCCCTCACTCTTTCACCTCTCACTGCCTCACTCTTTTACGCCCGGAAGTTAAAACACTTACCTGCTGTCATTATAATGTTGTCAATAAATTAAACAATTAAATGTTGTCAATAAATGTTATTGAGGAGGCGTGGCCGGCAGTCCAACAGCGAGGCAGGGCACACCGGAGCCCGCTCCAAGATGACGGCGAGCGAGCAGCGAGGCAAGGCGCGCCGGGTTCGACGCCGCGAACATCAGGTGCGGGAATCGCCCTGCTGGGCACAATCATCTAATCACCTCTTAGTGTGTAAAAGGGCGAGAGCCGAGAACGACGGGGCAGAAGGAGGTGGAGAGCCATTGGATGCAGAGCGAAAGCGACCGAGAGCGAGACGCAGAAGACGCGGCCGGCTGAAAAGCGACCGGAGGAGCGAGCAGTGGAAGAGGAAGGAGCTGGAAAGCGACCCGACCTGAGATTGAGGTTTTATTTTGAAAAAAGATAAACAAAAACCATGCTCGAAGAAATGTCCTTCCTTGGTGGTCCTGAGAACCCGCACGACGTCACAAGACTGTCACAGTTGTCAATTAATGTTGTCAATTAAATGTTGTCAATTAAATATTGTCAATTAAATGTTGTCAATAAATGTTGTCAATTAAATATTGTCAATTAAATGTTGTCAATTAAATATTGTCAATTAAATGTTGTCAATAAATGTTGTCAATTAAATATTGTCAATTAAATGTTGTCAATTAAATGTTGTCAATAAAATGTTGTCAATAAATGTTGCCAATTAAATGTTGTCAATTAAATGTTGTCAATTAGATATTGTCAATTACATGTTATCAATTACATGTTGTCAATTAAATATTGTCAATAAATTAAACAACTAAATGTCAATTGAATGCTGTCAATAAAATGTTGTCGATTAAATGTTGTCATTTAAATGTTGTCAATTACACGTTGTCAATTAGATATTGTCAATAAATTAAACAACTAAATGTCAATTCAATGTTGTTTATATAATGTTGTCAATAAATTTTGTCAATTAAATATTGTCAATATAATGTTAATTAAATGTTGTCAATAAATGTTGTCAATTACATGTTGTCAATTACATGTTGTCAATTAAATGTTGTCAATAAATTAAACAATTAAATGTTGTCAATAAATTAGAAAATTAAATGTTGTCAATTAAATGTTGTCAATTACATGTTGTCAATTAAATGTTGTCAATAAATTAAACAACTAAATGTCAATTCAATGTTGTCAATAAAATGTTGTCAATAAATTGTTGTCAATAAATGTTGTCAATTAAATATTGTCAATAAAATGTTGTTAATTAAATGTTGTCAATAAATGTTGTCAATTAAATATTGTCGATTAAATGTTGTCAATTAAATGTTGTCAATAAATGTTGTCAATTAAATATTGTCAATTAAATGTTGTCAATAAATTAAACAACTAAATGTCAATTCAATGTTGTCAATAAAATGTTGTCAATAAATGTTGTCAATTAAATATTGTCAATTAAATGTTGTGAATTAAATGTTGTCAATAAATGTTGTCAATTAAATAGTGTCAATTAAATGTTGTCAATTAAATGTTGTCAATAAATGTTGTCAATTAAATGTTGTCAATTACATGTTGTCAATTAAATATTGTCAATTAAATGTTGTCAATTACACGTTGTCAATTAAATGTTGTCAATAAATTAAACAACTAAATGTCAATTCAATGTTGTCAATAAAATGTTGTCAATAAATGTTGTCAATTAAATATTGTCAATAAAATGTTGTCAATAAAATGTTGTCAATAAATGTTGTCAATTAAATATTGTCAATAAAATGTTGTCAATAAATTAAACAACTAAATGTCAATTCAATGTTGTCAATGTTGGGCAAGACACTTTACCCACCAGCTCCCAGTGCCACCCACACTGGTTTAAATGTAACTTAGATATTGGCTTTTATTATGTAAAGCGCTTTGAGTCACTAGAGAAAAGCGCTATATAAATATAATTCACTTCACTTCAATTAAATGTTGTCAATAAATGTTGTCAATAAAATGTTGTCAATAAAATGTTGTCAATAAATGTTGCCAATTAAATGTTGTCAATTAAATGTTGTCAATTAGATATTGTCAATTACATGTTATCAATTACATGTTGTCAATAAAATTTTGTCAATAAATTAAACAACTAAATGTCAATTGAATGCTGTCAATAAAATGTTGTCGATTAAATGTTGTCATTTAAATGTTGTCATTTACACGTTGTCAATTAGATATTGTCAATAAATTAAACAACTAAATGTCAATTCAATGTTGTCAATATAATGTTGTCAATAAATTTTGTCAATTAAATATTGTCAATATAATGTTGTTAATTAAATGTTGTCAATAAATGTTGTCAATTACATGTTGTCAATAAATTAAACAATTAAATGTTGTCAATAAATTAGAAAATTAAATGTTGTCAATTAAATGTTGTCAATTACATGTTGTCAATTAAATGTTGTCAATAAATTAAACAACTAAATGTCAATTCAAAGTTGTCAATAAAATGTTGTCAATAAATTGTTGTCAATAAATGTTGTCAATTAAATATTGTCAATAAAATGTTGTCAATTAAATGTTGTCAATTAGATATTGTCAATTACATGTTATCAATTACATGTTGTCAATTAAATATTGTCAATAAATTAAACAACTAAATGTCAATTGAATGCTGTCAATAAAATGTTGTCGATTAAATGTTGTCATTTAAATGTTGTCAATTACACGTTGTCAATTAGATATTGTCAATAAATTAAACAACTAAATGTCAATTCAATGTTGTTTATATAATGTTGTCAATAAATTTTGTCAATTAAATATTGTCAATATAATGTTAATTAAATGTTGTCAATAAATGTTGTCAATTACATGTTGTCAATTACATGTTGTCAATTAAATGTTGTCAATAAATTAAACAATTAAATGTTGTCAATAAATTAGAAAATTAAATGTTGTCAATTAAATGTTGTCAATTACATGTTGTCAATTAAATGTTGTCAATAAATTAAACAACTAAATGTCAATTCAATGTTGTCAATAAAATGTTGTCAATAAATTGTTGTCAATAAATGTTGTCAATTAAATATTGTCAATAAAATGTTGTTAATTAAATGTTGTCAATAAATGTTGTCAATTAAATATTGTCGATTAAATGTTGTCAATTAAATGTTGTCAATAAATGTTGTCAATTAAATATTGTCAATTAAATGTTGTCAATAAATTAAACAACTAAATGTCAATTCAATGTTGTCAATAAAATGTTGTCAATAAATGTTGTCAATTAAATATTGTCAATTAAATGTTGTGAATTAAATGTTGTCAATAAATGTTGTCAATTAAATAGTGTCAATTAAATGTTGTCAATTAAATGTTGTCAATAAATGTTGTCAATTAAATGTTGTCAATTACATGTTGTCAATTAAATATTGTCAATTAAATGTTGTCAATTACACGTTGTCAATTAAATGTTGTCAATAAATTAAACAACTAAATGTCAATTCAATGTTGTCAATAAAATGTTGTCAATAAATGTTGTCAATTAAATATTGTCAATAAAATGTTGTCAATAAAATGTTGTCAATAAATGTTGTCAATTAAATATTGTCAATAAAATGTTGTCAATAAATTAAACAACTAAATGTCAATTCAATGTTGTCAATGTTGGGCAAGACACTTTACCCACCAGCTCCCAGTGCCACCCACACTGGTTTAAATGTAACTTAGATATTGGCTTTTATTATGTAAAGCGCTTTGAGTCACTAGAGAAAAGCGCTATATAAATATAATTCACTTCACTTCAATTAAATGTTGTCAATAAATGTTGTCAATAAAATGTTGTCAATAAAATGTTGTCAATAAATGTTGCCAATTAAATGTTGTCAATTAAATGTTGTCAATTAGATATTGTCAATTACATGTTATCAATTACATGTTGTCAATAAAATTTTGTCAATAAATTAAACAACTAAATGTCAATTGAATGCTGTCAATAAAATGTTGTCGATTAAATGTTGTCATTTAAATGTTGTCATTTACACGTTGTCAATTAGATATTGTCAATAAATTAAACAACTAAATGTCAATTCAATGTTGTCAATATAATGTTGTCAATAAATTTTGTCAATTAAATATTGTCAATATAATGTTGTTAATTAAATGTTGTCAATAAATGTTGTCAATTACATGTTGTCAATAAATTAAACAATTAAATGTTGTCAATAAATTAGAAAATTAAATGTTGTCAATTAAATGTTGTCAATTACATGTTGTCAATTAAATGTTGTCAATAAATTAAACAACTAAATGTCAATTCAAAGTTGTCAATAAAATGTTGTCAATAAATTGTTGTCAATAAATGTTGTCAATTAAATATTGTCAATAAAATGTTGTTAATTAAATGTTGTCAATAAATGTTGTCAATTAAATATTGTCGATTAAATGTTGTCAATTAAATGTTGTCAATAAATGTTGTCAATTAAATATTGTCAATTAAATGTTGTCAATAAATTAAACAACTAAATGTCAATTCAATGTTGTCAATAAAATGTTGTCAATAAAATGTTGTCAATAAATGTTGTCAAATAAATGTTGTCAATAAAATGTTGTTAATTAAATGTTGTCAATAAATGTTGTCAATAAATGTTGTCAATTAAATGTTGTCAATACATGTTGTCAAAAAATGTTGTCAATTAAATGTTGTCAATAAATGTTGTCAATTAAATGTTGTCAATTTCATTTTGTCAATTACACGTTGTCAATTAAATATTGTCAATAAATTAAACAACTAAATGTCAATTCAATGTTGTCAATAAAATGTTGTCAATAAAATGTTGTCAATAAATGTTGTCAATAAAATGTTGTTAATTAAATGTTGTCAATAAATATTGTCAATTAAATATTGTCGATTAAATGTTGTCAATTAAATGTTGTCAATAAATGTTGTCAATTAAATATTGTCAATTAAATGTTGTCAATAAATTAAACAACTAAATGTCAATTCAATGTTGTCAATAAAATGTCAATAAATGTTGTCAATTAAATATTGTCAATTAAATGTTGTCAATTAAATGTTATCAATAGATGTTGTCAATAAATGTTGTCAATTAAATATTGTCAATTAAATGTTGTGAATTAAATGTTGTCAATAAATGTTGTCAATTAAATATTGTCAATTAAATGTTGTCAATTAAATGTTATCAATTACATGTTGTCAATTACATGTTGTCAATTAAATGTTGTCAATCAATTAAACAATTAAATGTTGTCAATAAATTAGAAAATTAAATGTTGTCAATTAAATGTTGTCAATAAATTAAACAACTAAATGTCAATTCAATGTTGTCAATAAAATGTTGTCAATAAAATGTTGTCAATAAATGTTGTCAATTAAATATTGTCAATAAAATGTTGTTAATTAAATGTTATCAATAAATGTCAATTAAATATTGTCAATTAAATGTTGTCAATTAAATGTTGTCAATAAATGTTGTCAATTAAATATTGTCAATTAAATGTTGTCAATAAATTAAACAACTAAATGTCAATTCAATGTTGTCAACAGAATGTTGTCAATAAAATGTTGTCAATTAATGTTGTCAATTAAATATTGTCAATTAAATGTTGTCAATTAAATGTTATCAATAAATGTTGTCAATAAATGTCAATTAAATATTGTCAATTAAATGTTGTCAATTAAATGTTGTCAATAAATGTTGTCAATTAAATATTGTCAATTAAATGTCGTCAATTAAATATTGTCAATTAAATGTTGTCAATTAAATGCTATCAATTACATGTTGTCAATTACATGTTGTCAATTAAATGTTGTTAATCAATTAAACAATTAAATGTTGTCAATAAATTAGAAAATTAAATGTTGTCAATTAAATGTTGTCAATTACATGTTGTTAATTAAATGTTGTCAATAAATTAAACAACTAAATGTCAATTCAATGTTGTCAATAAAATGTTGTCAATAAAATGTTGTCAATAAATGTTTTCAATTAAATATTGTCGATTAAATGTTGTCAATTAAATGTTATCAATAAATGTTGTCAATAAAAGTTGTCAATTAAATATTGTTGATTAAATGTTGTCAATTAAATGTTATCAATTACATGTTGTCAATTACATGTTGTCAAATACATGTTGTCAATTAAATGTTGTCAATAAATTAAACAATTAAATGTTGTCAATAAATTAAACAATTAAATGTTGTCAATTAAATGTTGTCAATAAATTAAACAACTAAATGTCAATTCAATGTTGTCAATAAAATGTTGTCAATAAAATGTTGTCAATTAAATATTGTCAATTAAATGTTGTCAATTAAATGTTATCAATAAATGTTGTCAATAAATGTTGTCAATTAAATATTGTTGATTAAATGTTGTCAATTAAATGTTGTCAATTAAATGTAATCAATTACATGTTGTCAATTACATGTTGTCAATTAAATGTTGTCAATAAATTAAACAAATAAATGTTGTCAATAAATTAGAAAATTAAATGTTGTCAATTAAATGTTGTCAATTACATGTTGTCTATTAAATGTTGTCAATTAAATGTTGTCAATAAATTAAACAATTACATGTTGTCAATTAAATGTTGTCAATTACATGTTGTCTATTAAATGTTGTCAATTAAATGTTGGCAATAAATTAGAAAATTACATGTTGTCAATTAAATATTGTCAATAAAATGTTGTCAATAAAATGTTGTCAATAAATGTTGTCAATTAAATATTGTCAATAAAATGTTGTCAATAAATTAAACAACTAAATGTCAATTCAATGTTGTCAATGTTGGGCAAGACACTTTACCCACCAGCTCCCAGTGCCACCCACACTGGTTTAAATGTAACTTAGATATTGGCTTTTATTATGTAAAGCGCTTTGAGTCACTAGAGAAAAGCGCTATATAAATATAATTCACTTCACTTCAATTAAATGTTGTCAATAAATGTTGTCAATAAAATGTTGTCAATTAAATGTTGTCAATTAGATATTGTCAATTACATGTTATCAATTACATGTTGTCAATAAAATTTTGTCAATAAATTAAACAACTAAATGTCAATTGAATGCTGTCAATAAAATGTTGTCGATTAAATGTTGTCATTTAAATGTTGTCATTTACACGTTGTCAATTAGATATTGTCAATAAATTAAACAACTAAATGTCAATTCAATGTTGTCAATATAATGTTGTCAATAAATTTTGTCAATTAAATATTGTCAATATAATGTTGTTAATTAAATGTTGTCAATAAATGTTGTCAATTACATGTTGTCAATAAATTAAACAATTAAATGTTGTCAATAAATTAGAAAATTAAATGTTGTCAATTAAATGTTGTCAATTACATGTTGTCAATTAAATGTTGTCAATAAATTAAACAACTAAATGTCAATTCAAAGTTGTCAATAAAATGTTGTCAATAAATTGTTGTCAATAAATGTTGTCAATTAAATATTGTCAATAAAATGTTGTTAATTAAATGTTGTCAATAAATGTTGTCAATTAAATATTGTCGATTAAATGTTGTCAATTAAATGTTGTCAATAAATGTTGTCAATTAAATATTGTCAATTAAATGTTGTCAATAAATTAAACAACTAAATGTCAATTCAATGTTGTCAATAAAATGTTGTCAATAAAATGTTGTCAATAAATGTTGTCAAATAAATGTTGTCAATAAAATGTTGTTAATTAAATGTTGTCAATAAATGTTGTCAATAAATGTTGTCAATTAAATGTTGTCAATTAAATGTTGTCAATACATGTTGTCAAAAAATGTTGTCAATTAAATGTTGTCAATAAATGTTGTCAATTAAATGTTGTCAATTTCATTTTGTCAATTACACGTTGTCAATTAAATATTGTCAATAAATTAAACAACTAAATGTCAATTCAATGTTGTCAATAAAATGTTGTCAATAAAATGTTGTCAATAAATGTTGTCAATAAAATGTTGTTAATTAAATGTTGTCAATAAATATTGTCAATTAAATATTGTCGATTAAATGTTGTCAATTAAATGTTGTCAATAAATGTTGTCAATTAAATATTGTCAATTAAATGTTGTCAATAAATTAAACAACTAAATGTCAATTCAATGTTGTCAATAAAATGTCAATAAATGTTGTCAATTAAATATTGTCAATTAAATGTTGTCAATTAAATGTTATCAATAGATGTTGTCAATAAATGTTGTCAATTAAATATTGTCAATTAAATGTTGTGAATTAAATGTTGTCAATAAATGTTGTCAATTAAATATTGTCAATTAAATGTTGTCAATTAAATGTTATCAATTACATGTTGTCAATTACATGTTGTCAATTAAATGTTGTCAATCAATTAAACAATTAAATGTTGTCAATAAATTAGAAAATTAAATGTTGTCAATTAAATGTTGTCAATAAATTAAACAACTAAATGTCAATTCAATGTTGTCAATAAAATGTTGTCAATAAAATGTTGTCAATAAATGTTGTCAATTAAATATTGTCAATAAAATGTTGTTAATTAAATGTTATCAATAAATGTCAATTAAATATTGTCAATTAAATGTTGTCAATTAAATGTTGTCAATAAATGTTGTCAATTAAATATTGTCAATTAAATGTTGTCAATAAATTAAACAACTAAATGTCAATTCAATGTTGTCAACAGAATGTTGTCAATAAAATGTTGTCAATTAATGTTGTCAATTAAATATTGTCAATTAAATGTTGTCAATTAAATGTTATCAATAAATGTTGTCAATAAATGTCAATTAAATATTGTCAATTAAATGTTGTCAATTAAATGTTGTCAATAAATGTTGTCAATTAAATATTGTCAATTAAATGTCGTCAATTAAATATTGTCAATTAAATGTTGTCAATTAAATGCTATCAATTACATGTTGTCAATTACATGTTGTCAATTAAATGTTGTTAATCAATTAAACAATTAAATGTTGTCAATAAATTAGAAAATTAAATGTTGTCAATTAAATGTTGTCAATTACATGTTGTTAATTAAATGTTGTCAATAAATTAAACAACTAAATGTCAATTCAATGTTGTCAATAAAATGTTGTCAATAAAATGTTGTCAATAAATGTTTTCAATTAAATATTGTCGATTAAATGTTGTCAATTAAATGTTATCAATAAATGTTGTCAATAAAAGTTGTCAATTAAATATTGTTGATTAAATGTTGTCAATTAAATGTTATCAATTACATGTTGTCAATTACATGTTGTCAAATACATGTTGTCAATTAAATGTTGTCAATAAATTAAACAATTAAATGTTGTCAATAAATTAAACAATTAAATGTTGTCAATTAAATGTTGTCAATAAATTAAACAACTAAATGTCAATTCAATGTTGTCAATAAAATGTTGTCAATAAAACGTTGTCAATTAAATATTGTCAATTAAATGTTGTCAATTAAATGTTATCAATAAATGTTGTCAATAAATGTTGTCAATTAAATATTGTTGATTAAATGTTGTCAATTAAATGTTGTCAATTAAATGTAATCAATTACATGTTGTCAATTACATGTTGTCAATTAAATGTTGTCAATAAATTAAACAAATAAATGTTGTCAATAAATTAGAAAATTAAATGTTGTCAATTAAATGTTGTCAATTACATGTTGTCTATTAAATGTTGTCAATTAAATGTTGTCAATAAATTAAACAATTACATGTTGTCAATTAAATGTTGTCAATTACATGTTGTCTATTAAATGTTGTCAATTAAATGTTGGCAATAAATTAGAAAATTACATGTTGTCAATTAAATGTTGGCAATAAATGTTGCTGTCATGTCTGTGTGATCATGTTTTGTTTTAGTCATGTTTTGTTTTGTTTAGTTATTGGACTCTTTAGTTTCTGTTTACGCTCCATTGTGTTTGTTTCCATGACGACCCATTAGTTTCACCTGTACTCGTTTGGACTCACGCACCTGTCTCATTTAGTTGAATCACACCTGTCGCTAATCAAGACATCACTATTTAAGCCTGTAGTTGCCAGGCAGTCAACCTGGCGACATCACTCTTGACAATTAAATGTTATCAATAAATGTTGTCAATTAAATGTTGTCATTAACATGTTGTCAATAAATTAAAAAATTAAATGTTGTCAATAAATTAGAAAATTACATGTTGTCAATTAAATGTTGTCAATTAATGTTGCTGTCATGTCTGTGTGATCATGTTTTGTTTTAGTCATGTTTTGTTTTGTTTAGTTATTGGACTCTTTAGTTTCTGTTTACGCTCCATTGTGTTTGTTTCCATGACGACCCATTAGTTTCACCTGTACTCGTTTGGACTCACGCACCTGTCTCATTTGTTTGAATCACACCTGACGCTAATCAAGACATCACTATTTAAGCCTGTAGTTGCCAGGCAGTCAGCCTGGCGACATCACTCTTGACACACTCCTGACACTCTGTTTCATGTTCATAGTCCATGCTGCCCTGTTCACGTCATCGCAAGTACAGTAAGTTTTGTTGATTCATGCCACAGTTAGTGTCTTTTGTTTTTTTGTCCATAGTTCTGCCTTTGTGCGAGTCTTTGTTTTTATAGCCAAGTTTTGTACTTCCGCCCTTGTGTGCGCCTTTTGTTTATTCCTTTTTTTGAGTGTTAAAATTAAATATGTATTCACCTTCACGCCATGTCCGGTCCAAATCTTTTGCACCATGGGAAAACAAACCACGCCAAAGTCCAAGTCCTGACAGTTGCCAATTAAATGTTATCATTATAATGTTCTCAATTCAAAGTTCTCAATAAATTGTTGTCTATTAAATGTTGTCAATAAATGTTGTCAATTAAATGTTGTCAATAAATGTTTTCAATTAAATATTGTCAATTCAATGTTGTCAATTAAACGTTTTCAATTAAACGTTTTCAATTAAATATTGTCAATTCCATGTTGTCAATTAAACGTTGTCAATAAATGTCGTCAATTAAATGTTGTCAATTAAATGTTGTCAATTAAATGTTCTTAATAAAATGTTGTCAATTAAATGTTATTAATTAAATGTTGTCAATAAAATATTGTCAATTAAATGTTGTTAATAAATTAGAAAAGTACATGTTGTCAATGAAATGTTATCAACAAACGTTGTCAATTAAATATTGTCAATTAAATGTTGCCAATTAAATGTTGTCAATTAAATATTGTTAATAAAATGTTGTCAATAAAATGTTGTCAATTAAATGTTGTCAATTAAATGTTGTCAATTAAATGTTGTTAATTGAATGTTGTTAATAAAATGTTGTCAATTAAATGTTGTTAATTGAATGTTGTCAATAAAATGTTGCCAATTAAATGTTAATTAAATGTTGTCAATTAAATGTTGTCAATAATGGTTGTCAATAAATTAAACAATTATATGTTGTCAATTAAATGTTGTCAATTAAATGTTGTCAATTACATGTTGTTAATTACTTGTTGTCAATTAAATGTTGTCAATAAATGTTGTCAATAAATTAAACAATTATATGTTGTCAATTAAATGTTGTCAATTAAATGTTGTCAATTACATGTTGTCAATAAATTAAACAATGAAATGTTGTCAATTAAATGTTGTCAATTAAATGTTGTCAATAATGGTTGTCAATAAATTAAACAATTATATGTTGTCAATTAAATGTTGTCAATTAAATGTTGTCAATAAATGTTGTCAATAAATTAAACAATTATATGTTGTCAATTAAATGTTGTCAATTAAATGTTGTCAATTACATGTTGTCAATAAATTAAACAATGAAATGTTGTCAATTAAATGTTGTCAATTAAATGTTGTTAATGAAATGTTGTCAATTAAATGTTGTCAATTAAATGTTGTTAATTAAATGTTGTCAATAAATGTTGTCAATTAAATGTTGTCAATTAAATGCTGTCAATTAAATGTTGTTATTTAAATGTTGTCAATAAATGTCGTCAATTAAATGTTGTTAATAAATGTCAATAAATTAAACAATTAAATGTTGTCAATTGAATGTTGTCAATTACATATATTGTCAATTAAATGTTGTCAATTAAATGTTGTCAATAAATGTTGTCAATAAATGTTGTCAATTAAATGTTGTCAATAAATGTTGTCAATAAATGTTGTCAATTAAATAATGTCAATAAATGTTGTTAATTAAATGTTGTCAATAAAATGTTGTCAATTAAATGTTGTCAATTAAATGTTGTCAATTAAATGTTGTCAATTAAATGTTTAAATAAATGTAGTCAATTAAATATTGTCAATTAAATGTTTTTTAATTGAATGCTGTCAATAAAATGTCGTCAATTAAATGTTGTTAATTAAATGTTGTCAATAAAATGTTGAAAATTAAATGTTGTTATTTAATTGTTGTCAATTAAATGTTGTTAATTAAATGTTGTCAATAAATGTTGTCAATTAAATGTTGTCAATAAATGTTGTCAATAAAATAAACAATTTAATGTTGTCAATTAAATGTTGTCAATTAAATATTGTCAATTAAATGTTGTCAATAAATGTTGTCAATAAATTAAACAATTAAATGTTGTCAATTAAATGTTGTCAATTAAATGTTGTTAAATAAATGTTGTTAATTAAATGTTGTCAATAAATGTTGTCAATTAATTAAACAATTAAATGTTGTCAATAAATGTTGACAATAGATGTTGTCAATAAATTAAACAATTAAATGTTGTCAATTAAATGTTGTCAATAAATGTTGTCAATAAATTAAACAATTAAATGTTGTCAATTAAATGTTGTCAATTAAATATTGTTAATTAAATGTCGTCAATTAAATGTTATCAATTAAATGTTGTTAATTAAATGTCAATTAAATGTTGTCAATTAAATATTGTCAATTAAATGTTGTCAATAAATGTTGTTAATTAAATGTTGTCAATTAAATGTTGTCAATTAAATATTGTCAATAAATTAAACAATTAAATGTTGTCAATTACATGTTGTTAATTAAATGTTGTTCATTAAATGTTGTCACATTCATAGCATTGATTGATTGTTTCCTCCATGTGGACTTTGCAGTTCACACAAGCATGAATTTATTTCACCTTTCATTTTTCTGGCCATGTTTGTGAACTCTTTGGAAACAAAGCAGCTTGGATTAAGCGCTTTGACGGCTTCTTGCCAAAAAAGTGTTCCGTCTGACCTTTCACCTGCTAGGCTCTCAACATGCTTTGTTAGCGTAGCACAGTTATGTCGTACACGCTGCCAATATTGCATGTTTGGAAGTCCTTGGAAGTGTGATAACACCACAATAATAACAAATAATGCAATGCATTCTTATATAAAATATGTCAATTATTACTCAGATATAGTGGAAAATGATTTTTTAATGAGCATTTTAGTTCAAATGTGTTTTCATGCAACATTATTTTAACATTATTTTAACAACTGTACATGAATTTTCCTAAAAAATATGTAAATTATTACTCAAATGTAGTAAAACAATAACCGTGTCCCTGCACAAAACAAGTTTAATTAGCATTTTAGTTAAAACATGTGTTTTTATCCACAAACTCAACATTATTTTAACATCATTTTAACAATTGTACATGCATTCTTATATAAAATATGTCAACCATTACTCAGATATAGTGACAAATAACATAGTGTGCCTGCACAAAACAAGTTTAATGGGCATTTTAGTTAAAACATGTCTTTTTATCCACAAACTAAACAATATTTTAACATTTTTTTAACAATTGTACATTAATTTTTCTATAAAATATGTCAATTATTACTCAGATATAGTGCAAAATAACATAGTGTGCCTGCACAAAAAGAGTTTAATGGGCATTTTAGTTAAAAATGTGTTTTAATCAACAAATTCAACATTATTTTAAATATTTTTAACAACTGTAAATACATTTTTATATAACAGATAAATAAAAAAATAACAGTTTGTCTGCACAAAACAATTTTAATGTGCATTTTAGTAAAGTTTTTCTCCATTAACTCAACATTTCATTCATTGATAAAATATGTCAATTGTAAGATACGATAAGAATAAAATACAACATATTTACTATTTCACATTAAATATAAACTAAATGTATTGTTTAAAAAAATTCAGTAGCTTGATGCTAATCTACATTGGAAATGCCATATGGGCGCTAGTGATTAGCATTAGCACCTCCAAGTGTGACACTGAGGTAGAAAAGCGAGGTTAAACGCTGCACTTTATCAGCTTTTATAAGAGCATAGACGTCCTGCAAACACAAGGAGAGACATTTGGTGGACTATTAACAATTGTTGTCGGTGCTTTGTGACCTCGAGGAGCATTTAAAGACGCAAAAGAGCGGAGACGCACTGGAAACATGTCGCTGACCCGCCAGCCTGCAGTGAGTGCCATCGCTCTTTTCTAAATGTTAATGTTTGTCAGAGCAATGTGAGGTGCAGCTCACTGGAAGCAAACACTCACGTGGACAACACATCACATGGCACTTCATGCACTGACACATCATAATAGTCATAATAATAATAATAATAATAAGAAGAAGAAGAAGAAGAAGAAGAAGAAGAAGAAGAAGAAGAAGAAGAAGAAAAAGAAGAAGAAAAGAAGAAGAAGAAGATGTTTTTATTTTCTTCTTTTTTCCTTCTTCTTATTCTTCATATTCTTCTTCTTCTTCTTCTTCTTCTACTTTTTCTTTGTCGTCTCTTTTTCTTCTCCCCCTCTTTTCTTCTTCTCTTCTTCTTCTTCATCTCATTTTTCTTTTTTGTCTTCTTCTTTTCTTCTTCTTCTTATTTTCTTCTATGTCTTCTTTTTCTTCTTCTTCTTTTCCTTCTTCTCTTCTTCTTCTTTTGCTTTTCTTCTTTTTTCCTTATGCTTCTTCTTCTTTTTTGTCTTCTTCTTTTCTTCTTTTTTTCCTTCTTCTTGTTCTTCTTCTGCTACCCCTGTGGTAAATTTTAAATGTGCTCTATAAATAAAGTTGATTTGATTTGATTTGATTCTTCTTCTTCTTCTTCTTCTTCTTTGTCTTCTTTTTCTTCTTCTTCTTCTTTTTTCCTTATGCTTCTTCTTCTTTTTTGTCTTCTTCTTTTCTTCTTCTTTTCCTTCTTCTTCTTCTTCTTCTTCTTCTTCTTCTTCTTCTTCTTCTTCTTCTTCTTCTTCTTCTTCTTCTTTTTCTTCTTCTTTTTCTTCTTTTTCTTCTTCTTCTACTTCTTTGTCATCTTTTTTTCTTCCTCCCTTCTTTTCTTCTTCTCTTCTTCTTCTTCTTCTCATTTTTCTTTTCTGTCTTCTTATTTTCTTCTTTTTATCTTCTTCTTTTTTCTTCTGTGTCTTCTTTTTCTTCTTTTTCTTTTCCTTCTTTTTCTTTTTCTTCTTCTTCCTCTTCTTCTTCTTTTCTTCTTTTTTCCTTTATGCTTCTTCTTCTTTTTTGTCTTCTTCTTCTTTTCTTCTTCTTTTCTTCTTCTTTTCTTCTTCTTTTCTTCTTCTTCTTCTTCTTCTTCTTCTTCTTCTTCTTTTTCTTCTTCTTTTTCTCCTTCTTCTTCTTCTTTTTCTTCTTCTTTTACTTCGCCGTCTCTTTTTCTTCTTCCCTTCTTTTCTTCTTCTCTTCTTCTTCTTCTTCTCATTCTTCTTTTTGTCTTCTTCTTTTCTTCTTTTCTCTTCTTCTTCTTATTTTCTTCTGCGTCTTCTTTTCCTTCTTCCATTTAATGCTTCATTATGAGCTTTCTTCTGCCAGCACGTGTGAAGAATTGCAAAGGTGAGTGTGAAAGTCCAGGTTGCAGGTGCAGGTGTGTGCCAAGGTTCCAATCAGACCTGGGCCTGCCAGGGTGAGATGTTGTCCAGAGAGTTTGAAGGACAACATCTGAGCACGCCCACATTCTCCAATATCAGAGCACGCCCACATTCTCCAACATCTGAGCACGCCCACATTCTCCAACATCTGAGCACGCCCACATTCTCCAACATCTGAACACACCCACATTCTCCAACATCTGAGCACGCCCACATTCTCCAACATCTGAACACGCCCACATCCTCCAACATCTAAACACGCCCACATCCTCCAACATCTGAGCACGCCCACATTCTCCAACATTTGAGCACGCCCACATTCTCCAACATCTGAGCACGCCCAAATTCTCCAACATCTGAACACGCCCACATTCTCCAACATCTGAACACGCCCACATCCTCCAACATCTGAACACGCCCACATTCTCCAACATCTGAGCACGCCCACATTCTCCAACATCTGAACACGCCCACATTTTCCAACATCTGAACACGCCCACATTTTCCAACATCTGAACAAGCCCACATTCTCCAACATTTGAGCACGCCCACATTCTCCAACATCTGAACACGCCCACATTCTCCAACATCTGAACACGCCCACATTCTCCAACATTTGAGCACGCCCACATTCTCCAATATCTGAACACGCCCACATTCTCCAACATCTGAACACGCCCACATTCTCCAACATCTGAACACGCCCACATTCTCCAACATCTGAGCACGCCCACATTCTCCAACATCTGAGCACAGCCACATTCTCCAACATCTGAACACGCCCACATTCTCCAACATCTGAGCACGCCCACATTCTCCAACATCTGAGCACGCCCACATTCTCCAACATCTGAACACGCCCACATTCTCCAACATTTGAGCACGCCCACATTCTCCAACATCTGAACACGCCCACATTCTCCAAAATCTGAACACGCCCACATTCTCCAACATCTGAGCACGCCCACATTCTCCAATATCCGAACACGCCCACATTCTCCAACATCTGAGCACGCCCACATTCTCCAATATCCGAACACGCCCACATTCTCCAACATCTGAGCACGCCCACATTCTCCAACATCTGAACACGCCCACATTCTCCAACATTTGAACACGCCCACATTCTCCAACATCTGAGCACGCCCACATTCTCCAACATCTGAACACGCCCACATTCTCCAACATCTGAGCACGCCCACATTCTCCAATATCCGAACACGCCCACATTCTCCAACATCTGAGCACGCCCACATTCTCCAATATCCGAACACGCCCACATTCTCCAACATCTGAGCATGCCCACATTCTCCAACATCTGAACACGCCCACATTCTCCAACATTTGAACACGCCCACATTCTCCAATATCCGAGCACGCCCACATTCTCCAACATCTGAGCACGCCCACATTCTCCAATATCCGAACACGCCCACATTCTCCAACATCTGAGCACGCCCACATTCTCCAATATCCGAACACGCCCACATTCTCCAACTTCTGAGCACGCCCACATTCTCCAACATCTGAGCACGCCCACATTCTCCAACATCTGAACACGCCCACATTCTCCAACATCTGAACACGCCCACATTCTCCAACATCTGAGCACGCCCACATTCTCCAACATCTGAGCACGCCCACATTCTCCAACATCTGAGCACGCCCACATTCTCCAACATCTGAACACGCCCACATTCTCCAACATCTGAACACGCCCACATCCTCCAACATCTGAACACGCCCACATTCTCCAACATCTGAACACGCCCACATTCTCCAACATCTGAACACGCCCACATTCTCCAACATCTGAACACGCCCACATTCTCCAACATCTGAACACGCCCACATTCTCCAACATCTGAGCACGCCTACATTCTCCAACATCTAAACACGCCCACATTCTCCAACATCTGAACACGCCCACATTCTCCAACATCTGAACACCCCCACATTCTCCAACATCTGAACACGCCCACATTCTCCAACATCTGAACACGCCCACATTCTCCAACATCTGAGCTCGCCCACATTCTCCAACATCTGAACACGCCCACATTCTCCAACATCTGAACACGCCCACATTCTCCAACATCTGAACACGCCCACATTCTCCAACATCTGAACACGCCCACATTCTCCAACATCTGAGCACGCCCACATTCTCCAACATCTGAGCACGCCCACATTCTCCAACATCTGAACACGCCCACATTCTCCAACATCTGAGCACGCCCACATTCTCCAATATCAGAGCACGCCCACATTCTCCAACATTTGAACACGCCCACAATCTCCAACATCTGAACACGCCCACATTTTCCAACATCTGAACACGCCCACATTCTCCAACATCTGAGCACGCCCACATTCTCCAACATCTGAGCACGCCCACATTCTCCAACATCTGAGCACGCCCACATTCTCCAACATCTGAGCACGCCCACATTCTCCAACATCTGAGCACGCCCACATTCTCCAACATCTGAACACGCCCACATTCTCCAATATCTGAACACGCCCACATTCTCCAACATCTGAGCACGCCCACATTCTCCGACATCTAAACACGCCCACATTCTCCAACATCTGAACACGCCCACATTCTCCAACATCTGAACACGCCCACATTCTCCAACATCTGAGCACGCCCACATTCTCCAACATCTGAGCACGCCCACATTCTCCAACATCTGAACACGCCCACATTCTCCAATATCTGAACACGCCCACATTCTCCAACATCTGAGCACGCCCACATTCTCCGACATCTAAACACGCCCACATTCTCCAACATCTGAACACGCCCACATTCTCCAACATCTGAACACGCCCACATTCTCCAACATCTGAGCACGCCCACATTCTCCAACATTTGAGCACGCCCACATTCTCCAACATCTGAGCACGCCCACATTCTCCAACATCTGAACACGCCCACATTCTCCAATATCTGAACACGCCCACATTCTCCAACTTCTGAACACGCCCACATTCTCCAACATCTGAACATGCCCACATTCTCCAACATCTGAACACGCCCACATTCTCCAACATCTGAACACGCCCACATTCTCCAACATCTGAACACGCCCACATCCTCCAACATCTGAACACGCCCACATTCTCCAACATTTGAGCACGCCCACATTGTCCAACATCTGAACACGCCCACATTCTCCAACATCTGAGCACAACCACATTCTCCAACATCTGAGCACGCCCACATTCTCCAACATCTGAACACGTCCACATTCTCCAACATCTGAACACGCCCACATTCTCCAACATCTGAACACGCCCACATTCTCCAACATCTGAACACGCCCACATTCTCCAACATCTGAGCACGCCCACATTCTCCAACATCTGAACACGCCCACATTCTCCAACATCTGAACACGCCCACATTCTCCAACATCTGAGCACGCCCACATTCTCCAACATCTGAACACGTCCACATTCTCCAACATCTGAACACGCCCACATTCTCCAACATCTGAGCACGCCCACATTCTCCAACATCTGAGCACGCCCACATTCTCCAACATCTGAGCACGCCCACATTCTCCAACATCTGAACACGTCCACATTCTCCAACATCTGAACACGCCCACATTCTCCAACATCTGAACACGCCCACATTCTCCAACATCTGAACACGCCCACATTCTCCAACATCTGAGCACGCCCACATTCTCCAACATCTGAACACGCCCACATTCTCCAACATCTGAACACGCCCACATTCTCCAACATCTGAGCACGCCCACATTCTCCAACATCTGAACACGCCCACATTCTCCAACATCTGAACACGCCCACATTCTCCAACATCTGAACACGCCCACATTCTCCAACATCTGAACACGCCCACATTCTCCAACATCTGAACACGCCCACATTCTCCAACATCTGAGCACGCCCACATTCTCCAACATCTGAACACGCCCACATTCTCCAACATCTGAACACGCCCACATTCTCCAACATCTGAGCACGCCCACATTCTCCAACATCTGAACACGCCCACATTCTCCAACATCTGAACACGCCCACATTCTCCAACATCTGAACACGCCCACATTCTCCAACATCTGAGCACGCCCACATTCTCCAACATCTGAACACGCCCACATTCTCCAACATCTGAACACGCCCACATTCTCCAACATCTGAACACGCCCACATTCTCCAACATCTGAGCACGCCCACATTGTCCAACATCTGCAGCGACAGCTCTGACCTCATGCGTGCGTTCTAGAACCTTCTGAGCTGCAGGCAGGAGGATCTTCTGACAGGAACTGTGTTGACAGTTGTTGTTTGAGCACCAGCAGAGGAGACTTCCTCCCTGCGACACATCTCACTTGGAACTCATCTTCCTTCAGGCTTCTTGGACCTCTGCTCTACTTTGCTCTACTTTGCTCTACTTTGCTCTACTTTGCTCTACTTTGCTCTACTTTGCTCTACTTTGCTCTACTTTGCCAAAGAGTAGCCACTAGAATGTTCTTTCTTGCAATAATGATGCTAATAGACAATCTTTGATGGTGACAACATCAACATCTTCTTTTGTGTTCCTCTTTACTTCTCATGGACTGGACTGGACTGGTCTGGACTGGACTGGACTGGACTGGAACAGACTGGACTGGACTGGACTGGACCAAACAGGACTGGACTAGACTGGACTGGACCGGACCGGACTGGAACAGACTGGACTGGACTGGACAGGACCAAACAGTACTGGACTGGACTGGACTGGACTAGACTGGACTGGATTTGACTGAACTGGACTGGATTGGACCGATCTGGACTGGACTGGACTGGACCGATCTGGACTGGACTGGACTGGAGTAGACTGGACTGGATTGGACCGGACTGGACCAAACAGGACTGGACTGGACTGGACTGGACCGAACAAGACTGGACTGGACTGCAGTCCTGGTCTTCTTGGAGACGTTGCAGTGCTGGTGTTTAGTTGACATCTTGGTTCTCTCAGATTTTTTGCAATATGATAAGAAAATGTGAGGAAATAAAAATAAAATGCATCCTCATTTGCATATTTAATAGGCCAAGACTTTAATGCTGCTAATAAAAAGTTGTTAATGTTAGGAAGACTTTGGATTCATTTTGGAAGACACTTTCATGTTGTTTACATTATAATCATGTTGTTACTAAACATGTTGTTAGTAAAACATGTTGTTACTAAAATATGTTGTTACTAAAACATGTTGTTACTAAAACATGTTAGTAAAACATGTTAGGAAAACATGTTGTTACTAAAACATGTTAGTAAAACATGTTGTTACTGAAACATGTTGTTACTAAAACATGTTAGTAAAACATGTTGTTACTAAAACATGTTACAAAAACATGTTGTGAGTAAAACATGTTGTTAGTAAAACATGTTAGTAAAACATGTTGTTACTAAAACATGTTAGTAAAACACGTCGTTAGAAAAACATGTTACTAAAACATGTTAGTAAAACATGTTGTTACTAAAACATGTTAGTAAAACATGTTGTTAGTAAACATGTTAGTAAAACATGTTGTTACTAAAACATGTTAGTAAAACACGTCGTTAGAAAAACATGTTACTAAAACATGTTAGTAAAACATGTTGTTACTAAAACATGTTGTTACTAAAACATGTTAGTAAAACATGTTGTTACTAAAACATGTTGTTAGTAAAACATGTTGTTACTAAAATATGTTGTTACTAAAACATGTTGTTACTAAAACATGTTAGTAAAACATGTTAGGAAAACATGTTGTTACTAAAACATGTTAGTAAAACATGTTGTTACTGAAACATGTTGTTACTAAAACATGTTAGTAAAACATGTTGTTACTAAAACATGTTGCAAAAACATGTTGTGAGTAAAACATGTTGTTAGTAAAACATGTTAGTAAAACATGTTTTTAGTAAAACATGTTAGTAAAACATGTTGTTAGTAAACATGTTAGTAAAACATGTTGTTACTAAAACATGTTAGTAAAACACGTCGTTAGAAAAACATGTTACTAAAACATGTTAGTAAAACATGTTGTTACTAAAACATGTTAGTAAAACATGTTGTTAGTAAACATGTTAGTAAAACATGTTGTTACTAAAACATGTTAGTAAAACACGTCGTTAGAAAAACATGTTACTAAAACATGTTAGTAAAACATGTTGTTACTAAAACATGTTGTTACTAAAACATGTTAGTAAAACATGTTGTTACTAAAACATGTTGTTAGGAAAACATGTTGTTACAAAAACATGTTGTGAGTAAAACATGTTGTTAGTAAAACATGTTAGTAAAACATGTTTTTAGTAAAACATGTTTTTAGTAAAACATGTTAGTAAACATGTTGTTAATAAAACATGTTAGTAAAACATGTTAGTAAAACATGTTGTTAGTAAACATGTTAGTAAAACATGTTGTTACTAAAACATGTTAGTAAAACACGTCGTTAGAAAAACATGTTGTTACTAAAACATGTTAGTAAAACATGTTGTTACTAAAACATGTTAGTAAAACATGTTGTTACTAAAACATGTTGTTAGTAAAACATGTTGTTAGGAAAACATGTTGTTACTAAAACATGTTAGTAAAACATGTTGTTACTAAAACATGTTAGTAAAACATGTTGTTACTAAACATGTTGTTACTAAAACATGTTGTGAGTAAAACATGTTGTTAGTAAAACATGCTAGTAAAACATGTTGTTAGTAAAACATGTTAGTAAAACATGTTGTTAGTAAAACATGTTAGTAAAACATGTTGTTAGTAAACATGTTGTTAGTAAAACATGTTGTTACTAAAACATGTTAGTAAAACATGTTGTTAGTAAAACATGTTGTTACTTAAACATGTTAGTAAAACATGTTGTTACTAAAACATGTTAGTAAAACATGTTGTTACAAAAACATGTAGTTACTAAAACATGTTAGTAAAACATGTTGTTACTAAAACATGTTGCTACTAAAACATGTTGTTACTAAAACATGTTGTTACTAAAACATGTTAGTAAAACATGTTGTTACTAAAACATGTTGTTAGTAAAACATGTTGTTAGGAAAACATGTTGTTACTAAAACATGTTAGTAAAACATGTTGTTACTAAAACATGTTAGTAAAACATGTTGTTACTAAACATGTTGTTACTAAAACATGTTGTGAGTAAAACATGTTGTTAGTAAAACATGCTAGTAAAACATGTTGTTAGTAAAACATGTTAGTAAAACATGTTGTTAGTAAAACATGTTAGTAAAACATGTTGTTAGTAAACATGTTGTTAGTAAAACATGTTGTTACTAAAACATGTTAGTAAAACATGTTGTTAGTAAACATGTTGTTACTTAAACATGTTAGTAAAACATGTTGTTACTAAAACATGTTAGTAAAACATGTTGTTACAAAAACATGTAGTTACTAAAACATGTTAGTAAAACATGTTGTTACTAAAACATGTTGTTAGTAAAACATGTTGTTACTAAAACATGTTGTTACTTTAACATGTTGTTAGTAAAATTTGATGTTAGAAAAACATGTTACTAAAACATGTTGTTACTAAAACATGTTAGTAAAACATGTTATTACTAAAACATGTTGTTAGTAAAACATGTTGTTAATAAAACATGTTGTTAATAAAACATGTTGTTAGTAAAACATGTTGTTACTAAAACATGTTAATAAAACATGTTGTTAGTAAAACATATTGTTAATAAAACATGTTGTTACTAAAACATTTTGTTTCTAAAACATATTGTTACCAAAATATGTTGTTACTAAAACATATTGTTACTAAAACATGTTGTTACTAAAACATGTTGTTAGTAAATCACATTGTTACTAAAACAAGTTGTTAGTAAAACATGTTACTAAAACATGTTAATAAAACATGTTAGTAAAACATGTTAATAAAACATGTAAATAAAACATGTTAGTAAAATATTTTGTTAGTAAAACATGTTAACAAAACAAGTTGTTACTAAAACAAGTTGTTAGTAAAACTTGTTAGTAAAACATGTGGTTATTAAAATAGTTTGTTAGTAAAACATGTTAATAAAACATGTTAATAAAACATGTTGTTAGTAAAACATGTTGTTAGGAAAACATGTTGTTAGTAAAACATGTTACTAAAACATGTTAATAAAACATGTTGTTAGTAAAACATGTTGTTAGACGTTAGTATAACATGTTGTTAATAAAACATATAAGTATAAAGTTTAAATCTCAGCTGTCACTCCAACTGCTGAATGGAAATGTTTTGTTCACTTCTCTCCACATTTGTCTTGTGAAAGCAATCCTGGCAGAGAAACTTCAACTAATAAGTCTTGACATAATTAACTTATAATAAAATAATATCATTTGTATTAATGAGTCTGGAAGACAAAGACTTGTCATATTTTATTCAACACACATAATTATTCACCACACAATAAAATAGCATGCCTAACAATTCAGAGAAGTATTCTTTCAACAATTGTACCTAAATATCTATTATGTCATTCCAATAATCAACATACGCTTCAATAAATACCTTTAGTAAAAGTACCCAAGTAACCTGCGGTGTTTCTGGGTGTTGTTGAGAAATACCTTTGGCTTTGCATTGTAGAGTTTTAACTTGCACTTACAGATGTAGCGACCAACTGTAGTTACTGACAGTGCTTTTCTGAAGTGTTCCTGAGCCCATGTGGTGATATCCTTTACACACTGATGTCACTTTTTAATGCAGTACCACCTGAGGGATCCAAGGTCACAGGCATTAAAATTTGGTTTTCCGCCTTGCCGCTTACGTGCAGTGATTTCTCCAGATTCTCTGAACCCTTTGATGATATTACGGAGCGTAGATGGTGAAATCCCTAAATTCCTTGCAATAGCTGCTTGATAAATGTTGTTCTTAAACAATTTGCTCAGGCATTTGTTGACAAAGTGGTGACCCTCGCCCCGTCCTTGTTTGTGAATGAAGCTGCTTTTATACCCAATCATGGCACCCACCTGTTCCCAATTAGCCTGTTCACCTGTGGGATGTTCCAAATAAGTCTTTCCTCAACTTTATCAGTCTTTTTTGCCACTCGTGCCAGCTTTTTTGAAACATGTCGCAGGCATCAAATTCCAAATGAGCTAATATTTGCAAAAAAGAAGAAAGTTTACCAGTTCTAACATGAAATATCTTGTCTTTGCAGTCTATTCAATTGAATATAAGTTGAAAATGATTTGTTGTATTCTCTTTTTATTGACCATTTACACAACGTGACAACTTCACTGCTTTTGGCTTTTTTATTTTATTGTATTAGATGTGTACCTAATAAAGTGTCTAGTGAGTGTTGTATTTGATGTCATTAGAAGTGTACCTAATAAAGTGTCTAGTGCCAGTGTCTCTCCCACTAGTCAGCAGCTTTGGTGTGTGCTCTTCTAGTAGTAGTTAGTACTAGTTAGTAGTAGTTAGTAAGGTGAAGTGTGGAGGTAAACCAGCTGGTTTAAGACTTAGCTCCTTGTTCATTGCAGCATCAAATACACGACCAGAAAGATGACAGGGGTTTTGTTGTCTCTTCTTCTTTTTCTTGTTATCCTCCTCATCCTCCTCTTTTTTTTCTTTTTCTTTTTCTTCTTCTTCTTCTTCTTCTTCTATTTTTCTTCTTCTTCTTCTTCTTCTTCTTCTTCTTCTTCTTCTTCTTCTTCTTCTTCTTCTTCTTCTTCTTCTTCTTTTCCTTCTCCTCCTCCTCCGTCTTCTTCTTCTTCTTCTTCTTCTTCTTCTTCTTCTTCTTCTTCTTCTTTTCCTTCTCCTCCTTCTTCTTCTTCTTCTTCTTCTAATTTGTATTCTTCATCTTCTTCTTCTCTTCTTCTTTTTCTTCTTCTTATTTTCTTCTGCGTCTTTTTTCTTCTCTCCTTCTTTTCCTTCTTCTATTCTTCCTCTTTTTCTTCTTCTTTTTCTTTTCTTTTTCCCCTTCCTTTTCTTCTTCTTCTTCTTCTTCTTCTTCTTCTTCTTCTTCTTCTTCTTCTTCTTCTTCTTTTCCTTCTCCTCCTCCTTCTTCTTCTTCTTCTTCTTCTAATTTGTATTCTTCATCTTCTTCTTCTTTTCTTCTTCTACTTCTCTTCTTCTTCTTCTTCTTATTTTCTTCTGCGTCTTTTTTCTTCTCTCCTTCTTTTCCTTCTTCTATTCTTCCTCTTTTTCTTCTTCTTTTTCTTTTCTTTTTTCCCTTCCTTTTCTTCTTCTTCTTCTTCTTCTTCTTCTTGCTGTTGTTCTTTTTCTTCTTCTTCTTCTTCTTCCTTTTCTCCTTCTTCTTCTTCTTCTTCTGCTTGTTCTCCCTCTTCTTTTTCTTAATATTCTTCTCTTCTTCGTCTTTTTCTTCATCTTGTTCTCTTCTTCTTCTTTTTTTTGTATTTTCTTCTTCTTCTGCTTCTTCGTGTTCTCTTTTTCTTATTCCCTTCTTTTATTCATCTCTTCTTCTTCTCATTTTTCTTCTTCATCTTCTTCTTCTTCTTTTCTTCTTCTTCTTTTCTTCTTCTTCTTCTCTTCTTCTTCTTCTTATTTTCTTCTGCATCTTCTTTTTCTTCTCTTCTTCTTTTCCTTCGTCTCTTCTTCTTCTTCATGTTTTTATTTTCTTCTTTTTTTTTTTCTTTTTTTTTCTTCTTCTTTTTTTTCTTCTTTTGTTCTTCTTCTGTTCTCCTTCTTCTTAGTCTTCTCTTTTTTACTTATCTTATTTTCTTCTTCTCTTATTTTTCATCTAATTTTTCTTCTTAATCTTCTTCTTCTTCTCTTCTTCTCTTTCGTCTCCTTCTTCTTCTCTTCTTTTCTTCTTCTTCTTCTTCTTTTCTTTGTCTCGTTGTTCTTCCCTTCTTCTGTTTTCTTTTTCTTCTTCTTTTCTTCTTTGTTGCTTCATCTTCTAATCTTCTTTTTTTTCTTCCTTTTCTCATTTTCTTCTTCTTCTTCTTCTACTTTTTTCTTTTCTATTCATTATTCTTCTCATTATTATTCTTTGTCTTTTTCTTCTTTTCTTCTCTTTCTTTGTCTTCTTCTTCTCTTCTTCTACTATGTCTTTTTCTTCTTTATATATAAAACATGTTGTTTTATGTACTAAACAGTCCCCTGAGTATATCAATGGCATGAGTGGTGTACCTAATGAAGAGTCCCCTGCGTCCACGTCCTTGTGAAGCAACAAGGAGTTGGAGGTTGACTAAAATTGGAGATAGTTTGGCCTCAGGCCTGTTAATCCCAGCGAGGACGTGAAAGCTCCAAAGTCTGTGGAAGATGTGGAATATTTGAGATTAAACAAAAGACAGTTCATTTGCATCAGCCTTCTCTTTTCACGCCCGCTAAAGTGCTTAGCGTCCATTCAAAGATATCTTTGAAATAATGTGCGGGTGAAACCAATTTAAGGAGCGGCCACCGCAGACGATGTGCGGGGGAGATTGGCGGGCGTAAGCCTCTTATCGGGGGGGGGGCCGCTATAAAACACACATCGTTCTGAATTGGCGAGATATGGAAACACAATAAATGTGACATCTCAAAGCTGGGCTTACAGTACTTGTTAATTATGAAACATTTCCAAATGAAGTTTTCAGAAAGAAAAAGAAAGATAGCGAGGACGACAGGTATCGCCAAGGATCATCGCAGAGGTCTTCTATGGCGGGTCATTCCATTTAGCCGCTAATCAACTTGTATTCAGGTGCTCGTCCGCTTTAATGGACTTTGCACGGACAATATAGCGGAATGACGACTTGAAAAGCCTTTAATAAGGGGGATGGCATCCCAGGCGTTGCCGTGGCAACACCGCATCACCTTCTGGAAGGTGGACCAGCCAGGACACATCTCATCTCTGCCAGCCGTGGCGTCACATTCGGACCGATACGTCGTGGAGTCGATACCCGTACTCGACGATACCAACTGTTGGCACTTTTGTGTGTTCATAAATGTTTGTTTGTTTAGAAAGACAGTCTGAAATATGTTTGTTTTATACTGCTGTCCACTTGTTGTGTTGGTTTGTTTACAAAAACACCCAAAAGCAGTGAAGTTGTCATGTTGTGTGAATGGTCAATAAAAAGACAATACAATGAAAATAATAAGAAGAGAAGAAGGAGAAGAAGATGAAGAAGAGACAAAAAGAAGATGAAGAAGGAGAAGAAATAAAAAAGAAAGAAGGATAAGAAGAAGAAGAAGAAAAAGAAAAGGAGAAGAAGATGATGAAAAAGAGAAGAAAAGAAGAAGAAGAAAAAAACAAGGAGAATAAGATGATGAAAAAGAGAGGAAAAGAAGAAGATGAAAAAGAAGAAAAAGAAGAAGAAGAAAAGAAGGAGAAGAAGATGATGCAAAAGAGAAGAAAAGAAGGAGAAGAAGAAGAAGAAGAATTAGAAGAAGAAGAAAAAAGGAGAAGAAGATGATGAAAAATGGAAGAAAAAAAGAAGAAGAAGAAGAAAAAGAAGAAGAAGAAGAAGAAGAAGAAGAAGAAGAAAAAGAAAAAGAAAAGTAGAAGAAGATGATGAAAAAGAGAAGAAAAGAAGAAGAAGAAGAAGAAGAAGAAAAAAAGAAGAAGAAGATGATGAAAAAGAGAAAAAAAGAAGAAGAAGAAGAAGAAGAAGAAGAAAAGAAGGAGAAGAAGATGATGCAACAGAGAAGAAAAGAAGAAGATGATGATAAGAAGAAGAAGAAGAAGAAAAAGAAGAAGAAAAAGAAGAAGAAAATGAAGAAGAAGTAGAAGAAGAAGAAGAAGAAGAAGAAGAAGAAGAAGAAGAAGAAGAAAAGAAGGAGAAGAAGATGGTGAAAAGAAGAAGAAGAAGAAGAAGAAGAAGAAGAAGAAGAAGAAGAAGAAGAAGAAAAAGAAAAAGAAAAAGAAAAGTAGAAGAAGATGATGAAAAAGAGAAGAAAAGAAGAAGAAGAAGAAAAAGAAGAAGAAGAAGAAAAAAAGAAGAAGAAGATGATGAAAAAGAGAAAAGTAGAAGAAGATGATGAAAAAGAGAAGAAAAGAAGAAGAAGAAGAAAAAGAAGAAGAAGATGATGAAAAAGAGAAAAAAAAAAGAAGAAGAAGAAGAAGAAGAAGAAGAAGAAGAAGAAAAGAAGGAGGAGAAGATGATGCAACAGAGAAGAAAAGAAGAAGATGATGATAAGAAGAAGAAGAAGAAAAAGAAGAAGAAAAAGAAGAAGAAAATGAAGAAGAAGTAGAAGAAGAAGAAGAAGAAGAAGAAGAAAAGAAGGAGAAGAAGATGATGAAAAAAAGAAGAAGAAGAAGAAGAAGAAGAAGAAGAAGAAGAAGAAGAAGAAGAAGAAGAAGAAGAAGAAGAAGAAGAAGAAGAAGAAGAAGAAGAAGAAGAAAAGAAGGAGAATAAGATGATGGAAAAGAGAAGAACAAGAAGAAGAAAGAAAGATGTCCTCCGGTAAAAAAAAAAAATAAATAAAATAAATAAAAAGAGAATACGGGCAGCACGGTGGAAGAGGGGTTAGTGCATCTGCCTCACAATACGAAGGTCCTGAGTAGTCTTGGGTTCAATCCCGGGCTCGGGATCTTTCTGTGTGGAGTTTGCATGTCCTCCCCGTGACTGCGTGGGTTCCCTCCGGGTACTCCGGCTTCCTCCCACCTCCAAAGACATGCACCTGGGGATAAGTTGATTGGCAACACTAAATGGTCCCTAGTGTGTGAATGTGAGTGTGAATGTTGTCTGTCTATCTGTGTTGGCCCTGCGATGAGGTGGCGACTTGTCCAGGGTGTACCCCGCCTTCCGCCCGATTGTAGCTGAGATAGGCTCCAGCGCCCCCCGCGACCCCAAAGGGAATAAGCGGTAGAAAATGGATGGATGGATGGAAAAATAGAATACAACAAATCCTTTTCAACTTATATTCAATTGAATAGACTGCAAAGACAAGATATTTCATGTTCACACTGAGAAACTTTGGTATTTTTTGCAAATATTAGCTCATTTGGAATTTGATGCCTGCAACATGTTTCAAAA